>NC_133530.1:62269080-62486226 GCF_048544455.1 Silene latifolia | reverse complement strand
CTTCCGTTTGATGGTTCGGTATGGCAACCCACCCTTAAACCAAATCCTTTAAAATGCACTCAAGATCCCGTTATAATGCTTGTATAAATATGTATACCTTTACGTGATCACCATTTCTAAACGAAACCATGACTGATTTTTCAAAACTCAAAACCCTCGCTTTTAAACAAAATTTCGCAAAAGGCTTTTAATTAGCCCATTTCAAAAACTCCGCCACAAGCCCATTTCAAAAACCTCACTTCGAAGTCCACTCCTACAACTACACTATAGTTCGGACTAGGACACACATTTTCAAAGACCTTTTCTTTCTTCAAAAACTCACTAACACAAGTGGCACACACCCACTTCACGAGTCAAAACATTTCTTCTTTGTAAGTGCGTGTTGAATGGTCGATCGTGTTTTGATTCGTCGCCGATCTCTTATCCAGCTTTCAAGATGCCCGGACTCAAGCGATGAAACAAACTTCAACCAACTTTAAAATGGTAATGATCGAACTCAGCCGCTGCGCCCAAAATGCAAGCTACCCAAGAGCAAACCTTGACCGCCCGAGCTCATCGAAGGCCGTATCTATGCCGTAGAGGAAGGTTGCCTCCCATGAAAGTGAAGTACTACGTGATTCCGACAACGAATCCAAGGATGAGAATCCTCCCATAGGGATGATCGAGGCGGTAGAAAAGACTCCAATACCTGGAGGAGCAATTGATATACCTTAAGGGTGATGACATTTATAGGGAGAACAATCGCAAGTATGAGGTCATCAATTCCAAATTGCCAACTAACTTTAGTATGACTGATATCCCTAAGTTCAAGGGACACGAGAACCCTTTGAACCACATCCGTGCCTTCAAGGATTACATGTCTATCAAAGGCATCAAACCCGAGATGTTCTTAAGGATCTTTCCTTCATCTCTCGATACCATCCCGAGACAATGGTTCTACTCTTTAGCATCACAAGAAGGTCGCTACTTGGGAAGACGCCGCAATCGAATTCTCTAAGCAATATGGCGGATAATGCCGAGATCCAAGTCAATACGCACTTAGAGGTTCTTACCAAATGACAAAGAAGGATTCATCGACTTCCTAAGTAGGCGGAGGAAAACCAAGACTAACTAATTGAACGCCTGATCGAGGCTACTTCAGGAAACGCTTCGTGACAATCTCGCCCCATATACGCCAATCATTCGAGATACCAAAACATCAAAACTCTTCAAGGACTTTACTGTACTAGGACAAGGATTTAAGATGACATCCGTAGTCGACCTGCCTCCAAAACGGGTAGGTCGAGGATATCAAGGGTCCATGTCGCTCATACCATTTAGTAGCAAGACCGGCGGAAGCTAACCTTCTTTGTGCTATCCAAGAAAACTACTCCCACCAAGGAAATTCACAAACCTTGGGGACACTTACTCCAACGCCGTAAAAGGGTAATGAAGAAGCTGTAACCCAACCCATCGACTTACTCCCAACCCAAAAGGAAGTCCAAGTTTTGGGACGCAGAATTGTGACAGTGAATACCATAGGGCAAAGGGCACGCATACGTAAAAATGTTACAAGTCAAAACGTTATTCAAGACATGATTGAAGATGGTCGATTGCCAATACCACCGGGAGGTAAGCCCAACAACACTAACTCTTCGGGAGTTCTAGTGATCACAAGTGATGAATCTAATTAGATTGTCACACCTCATTTCTCCACTTTAAAATGAAATTCATAAATCGAATGAAGGGTTTCACTTACTATCTCCCCTACCATTTCCGACTCATCGCATGGCAAGGAGCAGATAGGCAAGTTTGGGAACTAGAAAATGGTGATAACTTACGAGATCCCAACCAACACTCAAGAAACAGGCTACTAATCTTTCTCAAAATGCCACTATGCAAGAAATAATCACTGGCTTGATAAACTAGCCGATCAAATCATACGCACCAGAAGATGACATTAACAGAACGAGGGAATTCAGTTGCAATCAATGGGGCTCAATGGCGATGATGAGGACGAGTATCTCATTGAAAACTCCTAGTCCAAGGAATAGTCCAAAATAGTGAAGACCAAGATGTGATCACCTAACCCATTCGGTCTGCCCATATCAAAACACTACTCAAAATGGTCCAACCAACGTCATCACACCAAATGACAAAATTTGGGAAGATGATCTCACTGATCATTTGCTCAACAATTACAAAATAAAGGCTGATCTTCAACCGCAATTAACAGCAAGCTCATTCCCACACGCTAAGCTTTACTGCGAAAGCCACAAACTAAACGTGAGTATTATAATTCCACTCGAAGATGTAGTCAACTTGGTTTTCCAAGAATCACCGAAGCTTGGTAACTCATTACTTTCTCTTAAGATTTGCACCTTTGGCTTAGTCACAACCTTTGCTCTATACATCACTGCCACATTTGTCTAAAGAAGAATTGCCAATGACCTTGGTGGATGATCTATTACCAACGTCATGGTTTCAAAACGGCATACAAGCTAGGCATGAAAGAGTTTGATTGACTCCTACTAATCAAGGTGTGCGTGCATATGATGACGGACACGACTTAAAAGTAGTAGGACTTGCTAACCAACCATAGCTACAAAAATAATCAAACGAAGGGCCAACTTCCAAATAGTGGACATTGATGCTTCATTCAACATACTGGGAAGGCTCGATTCACGCTTCCAAAGCGGTAACATCCACCTTCATCAAAAGATCAAGATCCTACTAAATGGTGAAAGTAGGGATGATCACTGGCCACCCATCAAGGAAATAATCGAAACAATCAAACAATCAAGTCTCAGTAGATCCTATATACAAACTTGGGGGTTTCAGTGTAAATGTTTAGAAAGTGAGTCGCACCCTTATACTATAATCCCTACTCCAACTTGGTGGTCAACCACATACTCAAATCCCGTGATACTTCCCTGAATGCCTTGAACCCTATTCGAAGAATACCGCACCATACAAGGAAGGCAACTCAACAAGGATACCACTCGGGACTAGGTACAAACCCACAAAGAGGAGGTTCTCAAAATGCTCGCCCAAGTCCAAAACCGCAAAGCACGCAGGGAGCTCCAAATGAGGCCCTATCTCCCTACTTTAAAATGGGTACTTTGTTCAAGAAGCGAAGTTTAACTCTTTCACGGATTTCCTAACCTTAGCATTATCTCGAGGAAGTTAGTCAATCGGTGATCTTCACGATTGCTACTTCATTCTCCGTAAACGGCTCACAATCAAAAACCCGTCAAGCACTCGTTTAGACGAAAAGTCGTTAGCCTATTGTTTGGAAGAGGATTTATCTATTAGGCAGACGCAGATGAGATCATTACCATGATACTTTAAGACGATCGCCAACTCCCACCGCCGATCACAAAACCGATACAAAACAAGCAGAAAGGATGGAGAAAATCAATCATCAAATGACTAACAATCAAGGAAGACTTCTTCAAGTTCACCACCGAGAAGGAGATATGTTCAAAGGAGAAACTGTAAGACGACGCAGTTCGAAATGAGTTGAGTCGAGTCTGAGTCTAGAGAAGTCATTAGAGAGTCTACCCTGCTGTCATCCCCACTCCTTGCTTTCTCCTAGTTTAGCTCGAGTAGTCACGAGTTCGGGAAATGCTCTAACCATCGTTCTTTCGCATTACCATCGATCATGGATCACGCTTCTTCTGCTCCAACTTACTCAAATTTAACAGAATAAACAAAGTCGCTTACTTTGTGTTATCTTGAGTAATTGTTTACGATGAGCATCGAGGATGACCAAGACCCACACTCGATCGAAATACCACCCTACGTAGCCAAATAAATATCAGAAGCGAAGGACCAAGAATAGAAGATACCGAACCCATCAATGTAGAACCCAACTAACCCCAAGAACTTAGGATAGGACCACCCGAGTTCCACTCATGGGCCGATTTACAGACCTCCTAAACAAATTCAAAGACGTTGGGCTTGGTCTCACAAAGACGCGTAGGGATCGACAGATATCGAATACAGTGATCTCACAAGCCGTGCTCAAATTTGTGAAACATGAGTCACTTAATGAGAATCTGAATGGCTCTAAAGATTAAGGAAGAAGTTGACATGCAACCAAAGCTGGGTTCATCAAAGTTTCCGAGTATTCCGACTGGGTAGCTAACATAGGTGTCTGACTCAAAAAGGATGGGAGAATTGTTTTGTGTCTGACTTCTTTAGGGACTTAAACAAAGCAAGTCCAAAAGATTTACTTCCTCTACCTCACATCGACATATTGGATACATTGCATTTCATTTAGATTACTATCCTTCATGGATGGGTATGCGGGTTATAACCAGATCAAAATGGCCATGGAAGATATGCATAAGACCTAGATGGAGTACTATGAATGGGAATTCCATCACTATACTTGTGAATGCTGCTCGATTGGATCAACCTGAGCTACATATCAACGCACCGCAACTACACTCTTACATGACATGATGCACAAAGAAGTCAGAGCATAGCAGAGATGACATGACTGTCAAATCCAAGGAAAGAAAGGGCATATCAAGCGAACCTCTGCAAGTTCTTCGCAAGGCTATAAAGTACAATATGAGACTAATCCTAAATGCACATTCGGTAATATCCGCAAACTCCTCGGGATACGCCGTTAGTCAAAGAGGATAGAACAGATCCTTCCAAAATCAAAGCTTGATCAAAATGCCACAACCTCAACAGAAAAGAAGTCGAGATTCTAGAAAGGTGCAATATATGTTTATCTATATCGAACTTACGATGATTTGTGAGCCTATCTTCAAGAAACTCAAGAAAATGTATTCACACCCATACTGGATGACGATTGTCAAAAGGCATTCGATCGAATCAAGGAAATATCATAAACCACCAAAGGCTCATGCTACTCACAACGAGATCAACCTCTTGGTTTATATCTCAAAAGAATCGAATAATGGCGGTGCCATGGCTGCTCAAACTAGGGAAGTGAAGAAAGAGCTATCTACTATCTAAGAAGAGTTCTGATATTTAGTGCAAATACCTTCACAACTCAAAAGATATGCTTCTCTTGTGTGGGCAACGAAGAAGCTACATTATTACATGCTTAGCTACTCCACAAAATATATTCTAAATGGATCCAACAATACTGAGTTCCGTCCTCACCTGACGGCCCAGCAAGATGTGACCCCGATGCTCTCAGAATCTTGACCTCAAACACGTGCCACTGAAAGTTATAAAGGGTCGCGCTGTCAGCCAATTCTTCGCAGTAAAATCCTATCAATGACGACAAACAATGACACTTGGTCATTTGACGAGGATATACTCCAAACCGATGTAGACTCTGACTCAGATTGATGGGGCATCAAACTTGAGAGGATTTGGAATAGAGTGTTGCTCATTCCCGGGCTGCCCAGCATACACCAATCATCGCCAAACTCGACTCGAGTGCGACAAACAATCCTAGAATACGGTTTTTGTCTCATCGACTACAAGCGGCAATGAGTTTAGGCATCAAAAACCTCCGAGCACATGGGGATTATCATCATCAACTAAGTTACAGGATGTCGAAAACCGCTTAAAGCTCGCACCTTATCGTGCTGTATTG
Source organism: Silene latifolia (assembly GCF_048544455.1). Taxonomy (NCBI): domain Eukaryota; kingdom Viridiplantae; phylum Streptophyta; class Magnoliopsida; order Caryophyllales; family Caryophyllaceae; genus Silene; species Silene latifolia. The sequence continues at coordinate 62,480,660 of NC_133530.1, read as the reverse complement.
TGACCAAGTCGCCATTTCTTTGATCACGAACCTACCTCACCTACCTCTCGGAGAAAATCAATTTCAGACGCTTCTCGCTTGATAACTCGCATCTTGATTATGTTGTCACATATGGAAATGCCTTGCATCGAACGACTTCGCCGAGCGCTTATGTCCACCAAATCACCGATTTAAGAGGAAAATCGCACAGAACCATGGTTCCAAGCGAATCCCGACTGCTTTACGGTTAACGGTCTATCCGCACCGATATGGACAAGAGGGGACAACGTGCGTACGCCACGGCTTCCCAATATTCTTTACGCAGGGAGAATTATACAAAAGAATACCTTTGGTGTAGTCTCTACGTTGCACGTTGATCATTTTTCAGTAATGTAGTGTGATGGAAGAAGTCCTATGACGGAGAATGCGGCCCTCATACGAGGCCCATGATGGCAAAGAAAATCACACGTCAGATATTATCGACATACAATGGAATGATTGATCAAACACGAAGACATTGCCATACAATTGCCAAATCTTCGGGAATCTGCAACATGTCCTCTCTTCATCGTTTTATACAAATGACATCTCCTCGGCCGCCACGGGAATTGACATAATCGGGAAGATAACCCCACCGAACAGAGGTCACTAAGTTTATTCTAGCAAAGAATTCCACTATTTCACCAAATGGGTAGAAGCGCTTTCCTACACTAGTCTTACAACTAAAAATGTGGCAAAGTTCATACAAAACAACATCATCGCCGATGGGATGCCCACATGAGATCATTAGGGTGATAACAGATCACATTTAAGTTGAGACTGATCGAGCAATTGCTAGCCAAACACAAGATTAAGCATCACCACGTCGCCTTTATGACCGCAGACCAACGCGCCAGAGAGGAGGCAAGAACAAGAATGTTGTCACGATTCTCAAGAAAATGATCGACAACTATAGAGATTGGCCAAGCAAGATACTCCTTTGCTTTGGGGGTATCGATATCCTGCCAGATGCCCACCGTGGGGCTACTTCCTTCTATTTGACATACTACGCATGGAAGCCGCATAACCAAATGAGCTAGAAATACCATCCTTGCATATTTTACGAAAGTCAAATCCTTAAGTCGATTGGAAAAAGGATAGATATGAAGAACTCATCCTCCTGATGAACGAGGCTACGCGCGCTTACATAATGTTCAAACATATCAAGCACGTATCAAACGAAGCCAACAAAAAGGGTTAGCCAAGGAACATCAAAGAAGGAGACTTAGTGCTCAAATTTGTTAGAGTTTTACCAACTCGACCCACGGAAAATTCAAACCTAATTGGGCCGACCATTTTAGTCAAATCCATACCTGTGGCAGGGTTAGAATCACAAGACTCCAGATGGGAATGAGTTTTCAAACCCAACAAACCTTGACCAACAAAACGGATCATGCCTAGAATAGAACAAAAAACGCGTTTCGCAGTAACTTACGTGCGCTTCCGCGGGTACTAAATAAATGGCCCCGCCAGCCGAATAAGCTAAATGTCACTTATGTTTCTTGCATTTTGACAAAATTTGTCATCCTCGTATCATCAAACAAACTAAATTCGCACCTTCTGAGTGCAAAGGCTCATGCTTCTTTTCTAAGTTCATTACAAGCCTCGTTTAGAACAATTATTCTTTTACATTTACTCAACCACGCGCGTAAGGGTTTGATTTTGCTTTTTGTGAATACGTAGGGCAATCCTTCACTGGATTCAACCCATCATATCTAAAATGTAAATAGAAGGATATTTGCATTGCATTTGGAAATTTAGCAAGAATGAAAAGAAAATCACAATGTTTTATAACCATTTAACTTTTTTTATTATTTCATTCATTTTCTAATAATAACAAGCACGCCACATAATAAAAATAGAAACAGGGTTAGGATCAAAACCCACCTTTTTATTACAACAATAATAATAACTAAATAATAACAAAGACTCAAGTTATTCTTCCATCTTCCTCGCCATTCATTCTCATATTTTTATTCGCGACCTCGAGCTGACGCTCTGCACTTACTTCGATTTTAATCACCAATGGTCTCTTGAGGCCCAGCTTTTCCATTCTCCTTGCCAATCACCATTTCATGGCTGACAGAGTAGTCTTTGGTTTCTTCGGCGATGAATGACTTCAGTCTCCGCTTTTTTCTTCCTCTTCGCGATGCTTCTCCTTCCCCTTTCTCTCCCCGCACTTGTCAGTGGCTCGCGCTTCTCACTTTCGCGCTTCTTCCGGGAGTAGTAGCTTTCTCCATCTTAGATAAGAATCCACACCCATAAAGCATCATGGAGAAATTCAAGAACCATATGCTCGCTCCATTTAATAGCCCACGCCTTCTTCCGCTCCGTAGTAAGTGCCATAGCAGTCCAGGACGATTAAGCTCGATAGTCTCTGTTCAACCTAACTGCCTCATTAGCTCTTCCGAAGATGCATTACCTGCAACCTAATTCAGAATGCACTGACTAAGGGGATCCAAAGAAGACACTCCAGTGACAGACGGAGGTTACCACGGTACATCCACCCAATCACCGCCATATTCACTTTTAGCTTGTTCTTCCAACAATCACAGACTCCGGTGAAGTCCACTGATGACAACCGCGCCCTCATCGCACCGAACGAGCATGACAAGAAGCAAGATGAATCGGGCTCATCAACGAGCTGCTCCATAAGTCAAACCAACAAAAGTGTATTAGACATCGAAAAAAAAGAAAAACGAAAAAAACGAAAAAACGAAAAAAAAAAAAAAGAATATAAAAAAGATTTTTTACCAACAAATGACGGATACCCCAAGAATGGCAGATCACTGTTGGATTTCCTATTATCCAAGCTCCAAATAATCTCTCCTAAGATAAGTCATTCGGGGTTTCACAAGAGTCCATCCCGCTAACAAGGCCTGCAAGACGGGGATCACTTCAAGTCTTCAATAATATGCCTGCAAAGACATATACATACAACAAGCAAAGCCAAATGCTTCCCATGCTTAGCAAATACGAGAGAAACGTGGGTTTACTGCTGATGAACTCCATCTATGAAGTCCAACATTCTCACAATTTTTTAGAACCAGACGGTCCACTTTTAAGCCTAGTCAATCCGAGCAAGTCTCTAAATTTGCTTTCTTATATCCTTGAGAAGTAGAAGGAATGGCAGGTAAATGTTCGGGTCCCATCCACTAAGAAGAATTTCTTCAGAAAGGGGCAAATATCACTCCTGTGGAAACAAAAACATGGTAGTTCGGGTCCCAAAGAGGTCAAGGCAAGCATCCAAGAACTACACAACCTTGATGAGTTTCAAACCAACAACGACCCAAAATTATAAGAGCCCATATCATGCTTCTCCATATTTGAAACCATTGGTCCATTCCTTCGGCTGATCTCCAAAGTATTCAAGATGAAAATTTTTTCCTGAGAATTTATGTACTTGTACTGCCACAAAGAGACCTAATATTTGTGTGAACAAAAAGCTCAATTTAATGCTTCATTTATACCACCGTCTATTGTTTCCAAAAATCCCACGTATCAGACCACCAGAACAAAAGCACTGATCGCCGCCTCTTCAGGGACGCAAATATGATGCTGTTTCTTCCTCGCTTTCACTTGATTTTCCGTTGGATCTTTCCTTAATTCCACGACTAATAATTCTTTTCCTACGGGTTATTATTTTGGTAATGGAAGATTACCACGTTTCAAGTTTCCAAATGTCAAGTGGCACGTATTTCGAGACGACACTCCACATTTCGCCATTTTACCACATATACAACATTTTTTTAGGAAATAAATTTCATTTTCATTTTTTTTTTTTTTGCCATAAATTCCATTTTCATTTTTTTTTAGGAAATAATTTTCATTTTAATTGCTTATTTTAACAAAGCTCAAAATGTATATATATTTTAATTTCATTTCTACATTTCTAACTTATAGATTTCTTTTTTTTTTTTGGGTAACCTCCCTACCGTCCTGGCTTATTTTTTGCATTTTTTGCATTTTTTGCAGCCTCTCGAGTCTCTCATTTTGCGCTAATCAAGGCCATAGTATATACAAATGTATGTTTTGCATGTTTTCTATATAATTTTTCAAAGATGATTCTGCCAGAAACTCGTCATCTACCAAACCGTTTCGAAACTAACTGGCAGTACAACACAATCCAGCAAAGAAAGGCTGTGCCATCGGGATATATACCAAATGAAGGAAATGTACAACAAACCGCTCGAGCCCCAAACCAAGTCCAAAATGTTCAAAATCAATGTACAAATGTGCAAAATACGACTAAAAAGTTACACAAACTATCAGCTGGCGCCCAATCAGAACTCGCCACAAGAACTGGCGATTTCGGGCGTCCCGAACTCGAGCCTTTAACAAGCGAGGCCTCTCCCGGATGGGCCAACTCTCGCTCCAAATGCGCCACCAGTAAACAATAAATTGCTCATGTCAATCGTTAAGCATAAACTTAAAATCAAAAAAAAATCAAAATGCAATGCGTAAGGTTCATACCGATGACCTCGATCACTTACACAAGTGCCTCGACCACAGAAGCTCGCAGTTCTGGCTGACCCTCCACAACGCCACAACCGAGACTACATTGAATCCGTGATTTTCAAAAAGAAATTTCAACAAATTGAACAAACTCAATCAAACGTGTTCTTACACAAAGGTTATGTTGCTAGAGGCTCACTCCTCCGAATCGGGATGTCACGTCTGTGCCAAGATCCGCGTCACGCCCACGCCGGGTCACGCAGCCTCGAGATCGTCTCCTGGTCAAGGCTGTAATTTCAAGGTCCTGGGTACTGGAGGCTCGATGCCCGCCGCCTCACCTCCCCGCAAAGACAAATGGTTCTCATAATCGATGATCTTCATCATGATTCTCAAAAATCAAATCAAAACAAAGATACCACCACTACCGGGCCAAGACAACCTCAGTGAGGAACGCCGAGTAGTCCTCGCCATGAGAAGAAGGTCGCCACACGGGCACCAGCCAAGTCCGCCTTCCTTCACCTGTGGCTGCCTCAACATCGCCCCCGAGAGGATCGACGGTGAATCGCTAACACGCCTCATGAGCACTGATTAGCCAAACGCTGCTTCATAATACCACATGACACATCGATGTCCTCAACAGTGTTTGCCGAGCCTAGGTCGGGCGACCAGCACTGCACAGGAGGCGCCCAGCAGACCCGCCAAGTTCTAGGCACCCACCGTGGGACAAGATAAAACAAGGATCATTCTGCTGATCAACTAAAGTAATATAAGAAGCACGAGCAAATATATGTACATCATGCTACTCACCGAAGAGCTGCTTCACGCTCCACAGACGCTGAGAAGAACGCTCTTCGCTCGCACATCACCCAATCCTCCACCACGGATAGGCCTCTCTCCAAACGCTCCGTCTCCTTTCATGCGAGGCTCTGGGAAGCAGGAGTGCACCCACGCCGTGAAAACAAAATAATCAATGACGATCTTTTGTTTGATAAAGAAAAGGAATTTACTTTGATTCAGGAAGGTTCATACCAAACAGAGTCCGTGTCCGATGCACTGGAGAAGTCCCCTTCTCCATCAACTCCGACGAACCATGGCTTTAGTGAAGCTTGATGAGACCGAAACCAAGTAGGGACTCAGCCCCAACGTCCTAGGGAGTTTAGGTCATAAAGGGAAGGGGAGAAGCTTCGCCGACAAACTCTCTCCTCGCCCTTGTCTCCAAGGTAAATCGGGATTTAAACCAACTAAAGCCATGACGAGCCTTCGCACACCTAACAAGTGAGGAGGAGCCTCTCCTCCCGTCAATTGCCACTACGCCGGTCTTCCGCAAAGGGGTTCTAACGTAAGAACAGTGTATCAAACCCAGATCAGAACATCCTTCTGCCGACAAGTTCCACCGATCAATCTTCGCTCGCCGAGTCCGCCTCATGGCCCTCCGCCACACCACTCTCCTCCCATTCCACCTGCACTGCAAATCATGCCGTAGTCCTCCAGCTTACTCCCACCACCAAAAGGCATGAAATGGGAAGTCGATCCAGACCGTCCAAGAAAGGACTTAAGGTTAGCACAACTTCCTCTTCAAGATATCCCCTCCAAACTCGAACCAAAGGATCGAACGCCTCCGCGCTCGATCATGGCCCTCCTCCGCCGGCTGCCCGCCGTAGTGCTCCATCGGCCGCCGTAACCCGAGAACGACCGATGTTCCCCACCTCCTATTGCGATTTAAAAAAACAAAGCTATCTTTTTTTAGTTTTGAATGAAGTTTGAAAGAATGAATAAAGAATGAAAGAGGTCAAGAATGAGTAGTGAATTTTATTTACCAGACTTTTCACCGTCCTCAGAGATGGGGATCTCAGCCCACACCTGTGCCTCGCTCTCCAAGTCTCACCACGCGGAGCTCACCGATGACCTCTCGTCCGACGTCAGTCTGCCTAGGGCCTCTCAAGCGTGAAACTCGTCTCCGCAGCCATCACCGCAGAAGCTGGCCTCGTCTTCTAAAGCCTCCTACGCGGGCAGCCAATCTCCGGGAGCTCTCCCATGTGTTTCTATCACCTAATACAGCAAATTTAGGCTGCCACACATGATTTACAAGCTCGTTAAAGGATTTTCGAGCCTTCGAGCCCCTAAATGCTTCTTTTCTCGCCATCTTGGCCAGATCCCCACCTACCCGATCACCATGGTAATTAGGGTCAAGTCAAGCCTCAATTTGAATGCCTAGTTCCGGTTCGAAGTCAAAATTTCTAAAGATTTCGCTATAATGGCGATTATGCCCCAAAAAGTGCCCTGAAAAAGATGTCACAAACCAAAATTCCGGGAATGGTAGAAAGTTACCTCCATCATTCAATGATCCAAACATCAAGTTTCGTCGCGCACGGGCAATCCTAAGGCTATTTTTCAAGCTAATTTACTTATTTAGTCAGAAACCGTCTCAAATTCATTCAAAGGCTCAAACTTGATGAAAATTTAGACAACATAATGGTTATGTTCCTAACATACTTACTATCCATTTCTAATGTCAATTTGACAAGGCAAATGCTTTTGGGGGAAAAGCCCCAAATTTTCGATCAAAAGGGTCGTAAACCCTAGATTTTTCTTTACCAAATTCGACAAATAGACGATTAATGCAAGATTGAGACACATACCTCGATTAGTCAGCGTTTAATGCAAGCTTTTGAATCAAAAACCGGCATGAAATGGTGGGAAGATTTGAGAGAGAAATGACCGATTTATGTTTCAGGTGCAAATGAATATGCAAACCTCCTTTTCGCTGATGCCAGAAACTCAATTTGGGAATAGACAAGAAGAAAGGGCCAAGCGCTTTCCAAGAGACGCAGCCTTGCCTTACCTTCTTCCTTTTGTTCCTCCATATGATTTTCAAAAATTCGTTATGAGTTCGTTATTTGTGGGCCCATCTTGGTGCGCTTCCATGTTATTTTTCACTTTTGTTTTTTCGTCCGCTTCGACATTTTCTTTCGCCTCCGCCCGCATTTCCAAGCCAACAGTGCATCGTACGACATCATTTATTCCTTCCAAGACCTTTGCTTGTCGCAATGAGCATTCATTCTTCACAACCTTCGACACACCTTCATTATGTCTCCACGAGATAAGTTGCATATACTTTCCTCCTCACGACAGTAAGAATAATTCCAATCATGTCTCCTACAGAGTAAGGACGATACCTATCCTCTCAAGACAAGGGATTGACATCTACCAAAGCATTTCCCCGCCAGCTCCCGCTTCGTGTTCGCACCGTAATTATTTTCCAAGACTACCCAAAGTTTTCCATTTCTGCAGTCCTCGCTACTCTACTTACAATATTCTTATTTCTCCTGAATGCGGACAAGGTGTCGTTCTCCCTAAGTTCCCAAACCCAAAGCCTTCTTTCTTAGGTTCATAAACCCGAAATTAGGACTTTTTAACTATAGGATCCTAATCCTTTAGGGTCCATAATTATCCCAAACCACCTTTCCTATAACGTTTTAGCTACCCTAGTTGAACTTACTTAGGCCTTTCCCGCCAACGCATTCCTTTAGGTCCCACACCATAAGACCAATCCTTACTTATCTTTGCAGTGCCTCACCCTTAGCTCTTATGTTTAATTTTAGCTCCTACACTCCGTAAGCATCTCGAGAACATGTCTCGTGCATGGTCTCTCCCGCGTCAAGCAGCCTCCTTACATAGTCTAATGGACTTTAACCACCTCTCCCGATAGTCGATGTGCACTCTAAATGTTCCCCGACGACAGGGGTCTCGGTTCAGACTTTGAGCCGCTGCCGCTTATAGTCATGTTGTAATCTTCGATTAACCTGATGGTTATACTTTACTTTCGCTGCCTGCCTCTACCAAAGGGGCTCAGAGACACTCTATTTCTCGCACCCGCAAAACCACCTTGATGATTGGGCCGCATGTTTGATACGCTTTAACGATGTAGATAATTGCAGATTATCGTCATGATTGCTCAAATATTAATGCACTTTAGTTAATCATCTACGTGCTGATACGGTCGTTTTGAGCAGTGAATTAGAGTACATTTTGAGTCCTAGCCTAAAACTGCCTTCCATTTCCTCGACAATCGCTCGTAACCTTTAGTCGAATGTTCGAATGTCTTGATATTTCCCATATTTCATAAATTTTAATTTGGCAACAATTTCTTTAATATTCAAGATATTAAGGAAACCAATTATTCCGCCCTACCATAACTCAAACACGGAAATCTTTCTTCCAGAGGAAACCACTGGGAATAGACGCAGCAGTGTCGCGCTTCTTCCAAGAGACGCAGCGGTCACGCGCTTCTTCCCAGGTCCTTCTCGTATTTTTCGATCTTTTCATATCTTTCCGAGATTCACTTCCAAAGAGTCTCCTGAAACCCTATTCCTTCACGATTATATAAATAGAGCCTTCGCTCCTCATATTTCTCACGCGAGTGTCCGCCTTCTTCTCCTTGCATTCTAGACTTTGTTCTTACTTTTGGCCATTCTACTTGCTTGAACATTCGACCACGTAGCTTCCTGATCTTTCCGAAAATGTACCTTCTTGCATGACCACCAATTTGACTAACTACACAATCAATCAATCTTTAATTAACGACCGCTTTCCTCTTACGAGGGCACTTGCATTCGCTACGAGCATCACTAATCGATATCTTAGTCCTTCGCTTTCACAACATGTAAGTCCGAGGGTAAACTCTCTTTATTTATTGTATTTTTTATTTATCATCAATTGTAAGGTTTACGAAATACCATTAAAACCGGATTTCTAAAAATGCTTTAAAACCTTTACGATTTTTAGAAGATAACTGTTGAGAAAGGACGCAGAATCGCCGCGCTTTCAAGGAGCGCAGACTCGCCGCTACTTCGCGAGGGGCCAGCCTCCTCGCTTCCTTTCTTCTTCCTCGCCTTTCCTCTCATATTCGCTCCTTACTTTGATTGTTTTCTGCTTTCTTCACAATAATCATATATCCCACATGCAGCTATTTATCATCACCTTAATACGTTAATCATCACAAACCGACTTAAATCCCTAATAATCCGATATTTCATGGTTTTCGCCATTAAATTCAATTCCTGTTGTAGATTCAATTTGTTCATATTCGTGCTTCGGAATTATTTTGATATAGTTTTCATCCGTTTATTCACATGATTGTCATATATTCGCTATTAATCCATCATATCTTAACCTAATCAATTGATTTGATTTGTTGACCTTACATTAATATTTTTCACTTCTATCATTATTCCATCTTCGTGACACCCGCTTCGCAGATCCGTCCCATTCATGTTTTTACTGCTTTATGACTCCATTCATATGTTAAATAACCTATTAATTACTTTCTATCCAGGTAAATAATTTAATTAATCATTAAATCACCACTAATATTAACGTTGGTAATATGCGCTTGCCGCCTGCACCGTTAATTAACGTGACGCAGCGTTTCCTGGCCGCTACTTATTCCAAGGGATGCAGCCGTCACTGCTTCCTCGGCCGAAGTTCGCCTTCGAACCTCGATATATCAAGTCTCCAACAAACACCCGATGATTATCGGACTACAACATGCTTAGGAATCGCAGCGTTTGATCGACAGTTTGTGTACAACTATACGTCGGAAAACTTAAAACGATTTCGAAAACAAAACATTTCAAAACTTTTCAAAAGTACCTGTAGTATTTAATGCATGACGACGAGGTCACAATGACATTAACTAGAGTCAAAACCGACACCAGACCAAAAACTGACTCCAACAACGAGTCAAACCGAGTCAAACACAAAAAATAAAACTTCTCAAGACTTCCATGTTATGTATTCCCGTAATACATCATGGTCAAGTACAAATCATGTCATCCAAAACATGGGATGGAATAAATCATGATTACAATTGCGTGATAGTGACAAGACACCTCGAAGACCCGCGAATTGGCTCGCGCCTCTTTGAGCAGCCCATGCGGCCACGTCGCTCAAAACACACACAACCACCCATTTCTTTATAAATACCCACCTTCACACACCATAACACCTTACGCAAGTGTCCGCCCCCTTATTTCTCCCTTCAAATTCTAGACTCGACTTCTTAAGTCACAAACGGACACGTGTTTTCGACCTACCGAACGAAAACACAAGCCTTACACATTGTTAGGTACCGTCATCGTGCATTAAATCACTTGACCGACCATCTCGACAAACTACACCATCACTAAACTCAAAACACTCCTTTACATTGCTAAAACGGTTTTCAAACCGAGTTTTCCGACCAAACAAGTTGATACACTTTCGTCGATTTCTCGTCTCAAGCCTAGCATGTAAGTTGGAGGGTGTAAAAATCCTCTTCTATCATGTTTTTCATCTGTTTTATGACTATAACATGCTAAAACATGCATAACACGATTCAAATATAGGTTAGATGAGCTAAAACTGGATTTTAGCCGGAGGCAGGGGCTGCTTGTATAGCAGACATGCCCGCGTCTAAACCCCCTCTCAGGCTTTAATCAAGCCGTGTTTGGTCTCATTTTCCTCTTTAATTTATTTCTTATTTGAAATCGGTTTTTACCATTTCAAATATTTCAAATCATTTTCATGATAAACTGTTAACCATAAAACATTTTTCACCCTTGGTTCCTAATACCATGACGGTTTAATCCATGTTCCGGTGATAATATTTAGTTAAATACATTTTAAAAGGCATTTTTAAAACCTTTTATTTCACTTCTTTACATTTTCAAAAACAAATGCATTAGTCATAAGTACAAAATCATCCTTGGTTCTACATACCATGTCGGATTTTAACTCGAGTACGATGATAAACATTGACTAATCACAAACAAATGAACTTAAAACAATTAGTTCATAATCATTTTCAAAACTATTCATGTCAAGCTTGAAAAACTGAACCCGACATCGAATATTGTCAATACAATGACGATTATTCAAGTCCCGTTCTTCACATCAACACAAAAGCGGTCTAAACGACCTTTTCAAACCAAGACTGGTTCAAACACCCTCTTTTCAAACCATTCTACAAAGATTTTAATGGTCAGAAGATGTTCCTTCAACAGTCTGTTGACCCGCGCCTAAACAGGCCACTCATTTTCCAATTTTCAAACCAGGACAGGTCTGTTTGCATCGCCTGATGGCTCGCGCCTATATAGGCTGCCTGATGCAGACCCTGTTTCCTTCCAGCACTTGTCTAGGATGATCCCGACTTCAGATAACCCGAATACAGGACGGATCAGATGACGAATCTGCACATTTTACATTGTATTTGCAAAACGCCTTACTAAGACGAATGTATCACGTTATGCACCATGGACCTAACTCGGTAAATGGATGTTTAATTTCCGTCTTGCATTCAAATCAACATTAAATCCAACTCGACATCAAATACTTGATACTTGTATTAAGCAACCGACGTACAAATCTCACATGTTAGGTTCAAACTTGTGGATGCACATTCATGCATTTACCCGTTTTATCAATTTCTGCATTTAACCAACCAAGATCGATCAGTAGAGGCCGCTACCGCGGGCGGGATTAGGTGTCCGATTAAAAGGCTTACCAATACGTACCTTCACCTCTTACTCGGAAACTTTGGATAGTGGACGACCTTATCCAGGGCGTACGAGAGTCATTCTAGAGATAGGATGCTAAAGAGGGACGATTCCTTATCTTTAGTACCTATGTCAAACACCGCTTTTTGCCTTGGTTGACCTAGGTATAAAGTGGATTTGAACGGGTTTCAAGCATCCCACAAATGCTTGGTGGCGACTCCGAACATCTCTTGCATCGTTTCGAGACCCTTGCCGAGACGAAACCGACCGATCTAAAATGATCCGGTCGAAAGCATTTTTTACGCCGCCGAGCGTGACTTTTAAAGAGGCCGCTGCATGTCCCACAGATCGGTTGGGCGCGCAGGTGGCTATGTCCACACATATCTCTTCCTTTGTATTATTTATTCAATATAAAGGCTTCGCTTCAAAGTGAGGAGCAATAAAAATTTTTACTATGATTGAAAGGCGAGTAGAGTGGAAATTTTTACATCAATCAATATATATATATATATATATATATATATATATATATATATATATATATATATATATATATATATATATATATATATATATATATATATATATATATATATATATATATATATATATATATATATACGTTTAAAAGATGAACTTTTGAAGCGATATTATTGGCTACAGCTTTTGTTCAATAAATTATGTGTTAAATAAAAAGATATACATTCCTTGAGAATTTAAAAATAATAAATTAGAGGATAAATAATATCATAATTATAAATTTGCATATATTAAACATTCAGTTAGAAAAGATAGAAATTCACATCAATTTGGGTGCTTAAGATTAGTATAAAAAAGGATAACGACTTACATAAATTTCAATTGTCTGCGACATCCAAAAATAAAATAGTTAAAAAAATGACCGGGACAGAAGGAATATATAACTAGACCATGTTTATTAGTAATGTCGACGGAATATTTTTCTGTAGAAAAATGAATGACCGTGTAACACTCCCATAAGTCGGGACCATTTCCTCTAGGCATTCCCAACACATGGAGGCATTACAAGACTTGGTTTCCCAAGCTTGTAGTGCGAACAATCGAGCAAAGAAGTACTTAACATAACTTAAATAGATAAGTTGTAGTTAGTTAAGATGGTTACAAGTTTGGGGATGCAAATACCATCCCATTAATACAACCCAATTGAAAAGATAAGGAGTTTAAATGTCAAAAACTAAGATAAGTGCAAGTGATGACAACTAAGAAGACCGCTCCCAAGCCCTCGGTTCAAGCATGAAAACCTGTCACCACTTCTCCCCATATGGGTGGAAATCACCATATAGTTTGAGAAGGAGTGAAGTAGTAGTTCCTTGCCCGAACCTCCGGTTGGGCCCTTTTTGGGTGCTAGGACACTCCACTTTCTTGTGGCCGAGGCCACCAAAACTGTAGCACCTTAAACCTCCCTCTTCACTCACGGGTCTACCTCCGTAGCCACCCGATCTTCCATAGCCACTTGTTGGTGCTCCTCCCGATTAGGACCTAGCTTGATTGAAGTTAGACTTCTTGGATTGATATCCTCCACTTTCACTTTCGGTCTTTCTTTTCTCCCCGGACCACTCCTTAGCATCCTTGGTCATGCCGAGTAGCCTCTCCGCGTTTTCGGCCCTAGCATAGACCTATTTCACACTTGACAATTCTCCGGGTCGGAGCTTCTTGTAACACCTCCATACTCCAAGTGCCTTACCAGGACCACTCAGGTATAAGGATGCCACCATCTCGGTTCCCCGAGGCAATGATAATCATAAGACAATAACGAAACATACTTAAAAGTATATAATGTTTAAAGTGATTACATAGCAATTCCAAACTGATAAAAGAAATACAAGATTCTCAGACGGTCTACTGCTAAAACTATCAAAGCTATAAAACATCGTCTGACACAGCGGAAGACTTCTAACTGCCACGTGATGACTCATCCCAGCTATCCCATACGCGTCATATCATACCTGCTCAATAACTGCTCACCACTCCCGAATGGATCACCATAGTTTTTAAAAGATTTAAACGGGGTCAGTACTAATCACACAATTCAATATATATATCAACAATAAGATAAACAGACAGTTTAACCGTCACACACACAACCACACCAATTCCAACAATCTCAATCTCCGATTTGTCCCTTTGGGACCCGCCGATGGGGGACCGCAGCCGTACCCACCAAATCCCCGCTCCTCATAATGAGCGATAACCCCGTCCATTAATGTGCACATCCCTTTCGTGGCGGGTTCCACGAAGGGCGAAACTAGGGCGTGAAGCCACTCCCGCAAGTGACCTCACTCAGCCGAGGCCACGCCTCGCGAACCATAGATAACGATCACATTCACAATCACAATCACAATCACAATACAATTACTATATCAAACAACCAATCACAACACATCAACAATCATCCCATTATGGGACTAATACTGAGTAGGAAATCCTACCTGAAACAGCAACACAATCAGACGGTCTCAACAGCTGTATAAAAAGCCTCTTCTACAAATCCTTCTCCTATCATACATACACATAATCACTACCGATCATTATCTACAACAAAACCCCCAATCCCAAAATTAGGGTTTAACGAAACTTGACGAAATACTATAAAATTGGTATGTAGATCTTACCCTCGACGCAAGGATCACAAAGGTATAAAGAACGATGGAATCCGATCTCTCAAGCTCCGGGATTTGTCAACAACACGGATGAATGCGAAGAACGTAACTTGAATCTCCCTTTTAACGTTATTAGGTTTGTAAAAGTGTATTATGAAAGTGACGGAAAGATATATATATTAATCCGTGTTATTAACAAAACCCGTCGAATTATCACCCGCTATCCGAGCTACTCGATCGAGTAGCTAAGGTACTCGATCGAGTGCCCCCTTACTCGATCGAGTATCCTAGTTACTCGATCGAGTACCCAACAGGTCAGAAACTATTTTAAAACGCAACTCACCCTTACTCGACAGAGTAAGGCCTACTCGATAGAGTACCCAAAGACTCATAAATATGGAGTATTACACTTCTCTAGGATCTTGACGGTCAATCCCCCCCCCCCCCCAAATTTGAGAGCCAAGTGTGATTGGCTAAGGTGGAGGTATTCCACATAAGTAGCTAGCTCATTGAAGCGGATGTAGTAATCTTGTACCGTCATAGCATCGGTCATAACAAATTGGTCGAACTCCACTCGGAGTTTGCATCTCACGTGTTCGGGGATAAACGTATTTCTCATTTATACTTTAAAATCGGTGCAAGGTATAGCGACCTCACCTCCATCCTCATAGAAATCTCTCATGCCATCCCTCTCCTTGTACCACCATCCTCCCGCAAGACCTCTCAAGTAGAAGGCGGCTTGCTCCACTTTGAGCTCTTCGGGGCACCTTGCCACTTCAAACACATTTTCCATTTCCCTTATCCAAACACTAAAGAGACAAGGCTCCCCCACCCCAAGGTACTTGGTGGGGCGGTGGCGCGAGACGGCGGTGCTTTTGGTCGAGGCATCCATCGCCGCATCTCTGACAAGGCTAAAGTCGTATCACCTTAATAAAAGAAAACCTAAATTACTACTAACTAATAGCTAGCGATAAGAAGGGTCGAATCCACAGAGAGGCGAGGTAATTATTCTAGTTTGTTAATATTTAAGTATGTCAAGTAACCAATTTTATGGGTTTTGATTGTTTGTTTTCTAGTAAAAATAACAATGAAAAGTAAGGGTGAATAACAATAATATTAAAGAGTTTAGGGATTCGGGTTCACTAGGTAATCATACGGGGTGTGATTTAATTCATTGATAGAGCTAATTATGTTGTTTAAGGTTATATGATTGGTCAATTCACTATTCCTTTAGATCTAGTTTAACATGCAATCGCTATCATTAAATTATCTCTATTCAGTTATCATGGCCTATATTGATCCTAACCCAGTCGGTGAAAGTCTCAATTCGCTATACTAGTCAATTAAACCTGGACAGTAATTAATTTACTAGATGAAGAACAATAACATGAACAACAACAATTAAGCAATTTTAACTATCAATTCATTAGTTTAATCCCCTTATAACAACCTAGATTCCCCTTCTCCCTAGATTAAAGATTTAGCTAATCATATTAAAGGGAAGAACAATAATAACAATAATAACAATAATGGAAAACATGATGAACAATAATAAAGATGAACAAGTAATTGTAATAATAATTGAAGAAAGATTAGAATAATACTGTAATTAAAGGCAATAGATCCGAATGCTAAATTAATGTAAACTAATCTAAAGTATTCTAAGAGAGTTTTTCGAGTCTACTAAACCTACGGAAAATAAAGCGTAAATAACCTAGGGTACGAGTTTAGGTATTTATAATAAATCATAACCGACTTAAGGAAATTTGCGGAAATAATAGAAACACTTGGTTCCTCGATCGAGCCTAGGGCTACTCGATCGAGTCTCCACTTCCTCGATAGAGCCTGGGTCAAGTTGATTGAGGCACCACTTTCTTCAGCTCTTTTCTTCGTGTTGTCTTCTTAACTTCTCTTCCTTTATTCTTATGGATTCTCGTGCCATACTTTGTGTATTCCTTCATGCCTACTCCGTGATGCCCATTTCATTCCTTTTGCTCCTCAAATGTATCATTCATGCATTAAACATCAAATAATGGAAGTATCAACGTTCTAACATAAAAGGCATGTATTTATTATAAATTAGCACGAAAACCGTATCAAAAGCAACTAAGGGGAGGGATAAATATGTATATAATTATGACTCATCAAACTCCCCTAAACCATCTCTTTGCTTGTCCTCAAGCAAAGCAACACACAATACAAAAGACAATCATACAAATGGCGAATAAACAACTCAGAGCTAATGTTTAATGCACCAATAAAACAAATTCAAAGGTACGGGAAATAAAAAACGTAGCTTAAGTCTCAAGTCACCATACTATAGATAAACGCCAAATACCTTTCGATCTTGCAAGATAAATTAGTCGGATTTTCGCGGATTCACTCATGCACTCATAAGGGGTGAGATATATGTGAAGATAGAAAGAAGTAGAAACACTCACTCAACTTATGAAACATGCATGCAATCTAATATGATAGAGATTTCCCCAACTAATATGCAATCACCGAACGTAGACAAAAGTACATGTATCAAGGACAATAAGGGTGGCAAATGGGTTAAAGGGATAGAAATGGTTTGTGCCAAGGCACGTTATGGATATGTGGAGCTACGACGGTAGTCGCAGCGCTAAACAACAACCAAACCCAAATCCATGATAATAAATACAAATGAACCCAACTTAGAGAAATAATCTCAACTTTACAAACATGTTTTTGTATTTTGAATTTTTTTAATTTTTATGGATTTTTGATATAAAAGCACACAACATAATTAAACTCCTCCCCCAAACCTAAATTTCACAGTGTCCTCATTGTGATGCCTACAACATAGCAATCACAAATAAATCCAGCAACCTAAGGGACACAACTAATAAGAGGAATGGAAAAGAAATAGACAATACAATTAAAGAAGGTACAAGGGAAGAGAATACCTGATAAAAGCGTAGAAATTCCCCCAAACCAGCTGCAAAAATAGGGGAAATATCAACCACGCAAATCCTATCATCGTCTGACTACGTCACTGACCCAAAAAACCTAGTTACTCGATCGAGCCTGCCAGCACTCGATCGAGTAACCATCCTGTCGAGCAGATTTCTGCATTTAAAATAAATGCGGACACAAATTACAATCAATACAACTTATAGCTCGTAACTGTAAATCAAAAAGTAGCGCATGTACTACACACAAGCATAAGTAGCACCAATAAATAGTATAAGAGAAAATAAATGAGAAATAAAGTTCTTGCTCATCAAACTCAAAGTGTAATGTAAAATAGAGCAATGTTCATCGTTCTTCAAGTCATCATCACTTGGTAGGAGATAGGGCACTTCATCCATCATAGGAGCTTTATCAAAAACTTTGACTGGCTCCTCTCTGAAAATCTCAGCTTCCAAAGCATCCAACTGAGCTTCTATGTCAACACTCTCATCACAACTGTAAACCATCTCAGGAGGAGGATCATCTCCATAAATCAACCTCTCAATTTCATCCACTTCTTTGCTCCATGGATATGACGCAACAACAGGGGCGTCAGGTGGATTCCTGTCAAAACATAAAAGCAAGACAATCATCAAAAGTAGGATCAAGAGCATTAATCATATGACAAGAAGCTTTTAAATCAGGAGGACATTTTAAAGCATTATCGAGAACAAATCTAATAGTGTCATCCCCAACTCTTAATGTCAAACTACCATCGCTAACATCTATGAGTGCTCCTGCAGTGTGAAGTAATGGTCTACCAACAATGATGGGTACTTGAGAGTCCTCGGACATATCCGTAACAATAAAGTCAACTGGAATGAAATACTTCCCTACTCTAACTGGCACATCCTCTAAGACACCTAAAGGCTTATTTAAAGATCTATCGGCCATTTGTAAGGTCATATTAGTGATACGGAGTGGACCCATATTTAAATTTTCTGTAAATTGAATACGACATGACACTAACACTAGCCCCTAAATCACAAAGGGCTTTATCAACAGCTATACTACCAATATGACAAGGAATAGAAAAACTCCCCAGATCCTTAAGCTTAGGTGGTGAGTTAGCTTGTAATGCGGCCGCGCACTCTTGAGTGAATGCTCCTGTCTCAACTTCATCAAAAGACCGCTTCTTTGATAAGATCTCTCTCAAAAATTTAGCATACGCCAGCACTTGAGTTACCAATTTAGTAAACGGCACTGTCACTTGAAGATTCTTCACTACCTCCATAAACCTCCCAAATTGTTGTTTAAGTTTGGTTTTCTGCAATCTTTGGGGAAAAGGTAGTTGAATTTTAATTGGCTCGGCTTCTTTTGCTTTGATAGATGGTTTGGAAGTATTATCGTCAGTTACAGAGGTGCCTCGATCGAGCCCAGTGGTCACTCAATCGAGGAACCTATTTTTGTCTAATGTCGTAGCTAAAACACGCGAAAAACCACCATCGGGGGGTTCCTTGATCGAGCCTGAGGTGAACTCGATCGAGTAGCTTGGTTCCTCGATCGAGCCTCGTCCTACTCGATCGAGTCACCACGTCAGTCCCTTTTTTTCCGTATTTTGGCTTATCCCGTGTTTGATCCTTACAAGTTTCTATATCGTCATCGCTCAACTTGAGATTTCCTAATCCCTTAGGATGCATATAGGGAACCTCATCTTCATTAATGGGTATGTCCGGACTTTGATAGGAAGTACCGCTCCTTAAAGAAATAGCATTAACTTGCTCATGAGCTTGTTTACCTTGAGGAGGAAGACCGGACTGTTTAGAAGGATTTTGAGCCGCCATTTGAGCAACTTGAGTATCCAACATCCCCTATTATGAGCCATGAGTTCGGAGATTTGAGCCGTTTGCTTTTGTTGCATTGATAAAGTTTGATGTAAGAGGGCTCTCAACTCGGCCATCTCATTATTAGGAGCTTGAGGAGGAGGTTGCATTTGTTGAAAACCTCCTTGATTTTGACGAATAAAGCTTCCTTGTGGTTGGTTACCACGATTAGAAGGAATAACATAAGTATTTTTTTGAGGAGCTTGAGCATAAGCGTTATGACTCCTTTCAGGGAAGAAGTTAGAATAAGGAGTACCTTACTTGAAATATTGGAAGGCGTGGACTTGCTCAATGCTACTCATACACTTGGCCGCAGTGTGGCCATCTATCCCACATCTCTCGCAGGACACTTCTTGTTGAACCATGTGAACCATCTCTTGCTTACTCAAAGACTAAGTAGTCTTTAACTCGGCTATTTGAGCAAGTATAGTCTCCAACTGTTCCACGACCGCACTATCTGAGCCACTTCCTCTCTTACTTCCTCTGGGGTTACCATACTCAGCTGTGTGAGTGGCTATCTGATCAATCAACTTCCAAGCATTACCGTCATTAGTGTTATCTTGGAATCTCCCATTAGCAGCAGAATCAAGTAAAGCTCTATGATCATCATACAACCCATTGTAGAACTGGTTGCAAAGGAACCAGATTTCGAAACCATGGTGAGGGATGGACCGAACTAGTCTTTTGAACCGTATCCAAGCTTCATTAATATCCTCAGTAGGACATTGCTTAAAACTTGTAATCTGACTTCTAAGAGCATTAGTTTTCTGTGGTGGAAAATACCTCTTGTAGAATGCAAGAGCTAGAGAAGTCCAATTAGTAACTGTGTCGGTCTCCATGTCTAAGTCCCGTAACCACTCAGCTGCATCATCTCTCAAAGAGAAAGGAAAGAGAGTTTGTTTAACCTGATCTTGAGTCACCCCAGCTGTTAAAGGAATAGAACAGCAATAAGTAACAAACTTCTCCATATGCTTTGCGGGGTCCTCTCCAGCTGTTCCTCCAAACATATTCCTCACTACTAAGCTTATGTAAGAAGGCTTGATCTCAAAAGTTCCCTTATCAGTGGTAGGGAGCTTGAAACCCTTAGGAATGGAAGCAGCCGTGGGTTCGGAGTGACTGGCTAATGTCGGCATCTGTAGTGTTGTTGAAGTGACTGCCGCAGAAATAAGTGTGTCCTCTCCAAAGGACGAATCTTCTGCAAAAGTATACCGCTCGTAGTCAAGTGTGCTCAAGTCTTCCACCTGACTTACTTCTCTTTGAAATTTTCGTCTGTAGCGAAAAGTCTTTTCTGGCTCGGGATCAAAAGGTATAATCTCTAACCTGTTAGACCTGGGCATACACGAAAACAACAAGAAAAGATAAAATTGTCTCAAGGAATTGATGCTCCCTGAGACAAAAGACAAAAATAAACAAAAACAAACAAGAAAATTGTTGCCTCCCCGGCAACGGCGCCAAATTTGACAAAGCTAAAGTCGTACCACCTTAATCAAAGTAAACCTAAATTACTCATAACTAATAGCTAGTGGTAAGAAGGGTCGAATCCACAGAGAGGCGAGGTAATTATTCTAGTTTGTTAATATTTAAGTCTGTCAAGTAACCAATTTTATGGGTTTTGATTGTTTGTTTTCTAGCAACTAATAACAATGTAAAGTAAGGATGAATAACAATAATATTAAAGAGTCAAGGGATTCAGGTTCACTAGGTAGTCATACAGGGTGTGATTTAATTCATTGATAGACCTAATTATGTTGTTTAAGGTTATATGATCGGTCGATTCAATATTCCTTTAGATCTAATTTAACATGCAATCACTATCATTAAATTATCTCTATTCAGTTATCGTGGCCTATATTGATCCTAACCCAGTCGGTGAAAGTCTCAATTCGCTATACTAGTCAATTAACCCTGGCCAATAATTAATTTACTAGATGAAGAACAATAACATAAACAACAACAATTAAGCAATTTTAACTATCAATTCATTAGTTTAATCCCCTTTTAACAACCTAGATTCCCCTTCTCCCTAGATTAAAGATTTAGCTACTCATATTACAGGGAAGAATAATAATAGAAATAATGGAAAACATGATGAACAATAATAAAGATGAACAAGTAATTGAAATAATAATTGAAGAAAGATTAGAATAATACCATAATTAAAGGCAATAGATCCGAATGCTAAATTAATGTAAACTAATCTAAAGTATTCTAAGAGAGTTTTTAGAGTAGTTCTACTAAACCTAAAGAAAATAAAGCATAAATAACCAAGGGTACGAGTTTAGGTATTTATAATAAAAAATAACCGACTTAAGGAAATTTGCGGAAATAATAGAAACACTTGGTTCCTCGATCGAGCCTAGGGCTACTCGATCGAGTCACCACTTCCTTGATCGAGCCTGGGTCAAGTTAATCGAGGCACCACTTTCTTCAGCTCTTTTCTTCGTGTTGTCTTTTTAACATCTCTTCCTTTATTCTTATGGATTCTCGTGCCATACTTTGTGTATTCCTTCATGCCTACGCTGCGATGCCCGTTTCATTCCTTTGCTCCTCTAATGCATCATTCCTGCATTAAACATCAAATAGCGGAAGTATCAATGTTCTAACATAAAAGGCATGTATTTAATATAAATTAGCACGAAAATCCTATTAAAAGCAATTAAGGGGAGGCATAAATATGTATATAATTATGACTCATCAATCTCTCTCCCTAGTGACATTTCTAAGGGCCTCGGTGAGGGCCTCATTTTGAGCAATGAGCCGCTCCATTTATTCTTCGGACACGCGAGATGGAGTGAAAGAGTCCTTGCACGGGTTCTCGGCAATATATCTCTTCAATAAGCGTAACAAACTTCAATACATGCCCCAAAATAGGAGGCAAATGGTATTGACCACTATACAGGTCCACTCGATCAAGTGTGGAATGTCACTCGGTCGAGTTGTGAGCCCACTCGGTCGAGTGCCTCATCTTACAGAATGTTTCCAGAAATCCCTCCATGGTCCACTCGTTCGAGTGATGCACACTCGGTCGAGTGAGTCATACACTCGGTCGAGTGTCACAACTTACAGGAGGTCCTTAGAGTATGTAAAGACATCCACTCAGTTGAGTGGCAGGGGCACTTGGTCGAGTGCTTTCTAGTCTGTCGAGTCCCTCTTTTCACTTGACCGAGTACACATCTTATGAGCTATTTACTCAATCCAACTCATACAAGTCCACATATAACCCTATTTACATGTTCCTAAACGTAAGTACGAAGAAAAATAGAGGCATAGATACAATATACAACTCACATATGACGATAACTAACATGTATGCTTACATCTATACATCCAACTCGTCCTTCTCAAATTCTACCACCATCAACCATGTTATCATATAAGATATTACTAAGCATGCAATAAATCCACAACACCAAACACGGAATATGCAACAATCACATGCACCAAATACGCCCCATTACCCACGCGTAGTGACCGACTTAAGTTAAGAGGACAAGGGCACAACCTTGGGACGTCTCCCAAGCATGTCACAAGTTCTCTATGACTCAAACCAGGTTCATTTTAGATTGACTCACCCTAGTTTATTGGCTTATTGGTTTAGGCTCCAAAATCGTTGCTCTGATACCACTTTGTAACACCCCCATACGTCGGGACCCTTTCCTCCAGGCATTCCCAACACATGGAGGCATTACAAGACTTGGTTTTCCAAGATTGTAGTGCGAACGATCGAGTAAAGAAGTACTTAACATTACTTAAATAGATAAATTATAGTTAGTTAAGATGGTTACAAGTTTGGGGGATGCAAATACCATCCCATTAATACAACTCAATTGAAAAGATAAGAAGTTTAAATGTCAAAAACTAAGATAAGTGCAAGTGATGAAAACTAAAAAGACCGCTCTCAAGCCCTCGGTTCAAGCATGCAAACCTGTCAACACTGCTCCCCATATGGGCGGAAATCACCATATGGTTCACCATAGACATTTAAACCCAAGTGTTAGCTTAACGATATAAATGTTCAATAAATGCAATAACTACGCCTACTTACTCATATGATAATGTAAAGACAATAACCATCATTCCAACAAGGTATGAAAATTCATGATAATCATCCTCCAACACACACCTCCATAAACCGGTGGCCGGGACATGCCCAAGACGCCACAACCTACACAAGGTACTCGGAACACGTTCGTGGTACCGGACCCGAGAGCAACTCGAGTCCTCTGCCAGACATCGTGCCTCAACCACACGAGTCCCTCCATAACCCAAGTACTAAATATGCATATCCCCCTGTAATAACCAGATATATATATATATATATATATATATATATATATATATATATATATATATATATATATATATATATATATATATATATATATATATAGAGAGAGAGAGAGAGAGAGAGAGAGAGAGAGAAGGGTTCTCATAAGGCCCTTACATCTTATGAGTCCCTAAGTCCTTATAAGGACCATAGGATGGAGGAAATGGAAGGTTGAGATTAGATCTCAATGGATGGCCAGAAATTCATCTCCTCTAATTAGCTCCTCATTGCAATTAAAATCCTCACTAATCCATTCTTCACTCATTATCAATAATTCCTTCCTCACTAAACATTCATCCCTCATTCTCACAAACTCTTCCTATCACTCTACA
Source organism: Silene latifolia (assembly GCF_048544455.1). Lineage (NCBI taxonomy): Eukaryota > Viridiplantae > Streptophyta > Magnoliopsida > Caryophyllales > Caryophyllaceae > Silene > Silene latifolia. The sequence goes on along the minus strand of NC_133530.1, from coordinate 62,456,555 downwards.
TTCTCTCTCATTTTTCTCTCTACAAACAAAATCAAAACAAAAACAAATCTGAGAAAAAAAAAACTCCTCCAATGCCGACCACCACCTGACCCACCGGGAATCACCACCCCCATCACTCCCTTCTTCCCAGTCGCCGGCCACCACCATTCCCACCACACACCTTCACCGACATCCGCACCACCTCAGCCAGCAGCCACGGCTCTCCCTCTCGATACCACGACTCCTTCCCCGCTGCCGCCGCCGCATATCCCCACCACCCTCAGATCTACTCCCTTTCTCCCTCCCGCCTGCCGCATATCCCCGCTACCACACCGCCGCCTGCCTCCCTTTCTTTCTCTTTTTTTTGCTTTTTCAGATTTACATTGTTTTTCTGTTTTTTTGATTTTATGTTTTGTAATTTGTTTTTCATTGTTTCATTGTTTTGTTTGGTGTTTTGTTGATTTTTTGTTTTTTTGAGATTTACTTTTTAACATTAAATTATACCCTTTTTTCCAGATCTTTTTGTTTGGTATTGGTGTTGGTAGTTGGTACTGGTGAATGTCGTTTGGGTTTTTTTTTTTTTTGTTTTTTTTTTCTGATTTGGTATTTTAATGTTATTTATTATTGTTGGTAATTTTTTTTGTTATTGTTACATATTTGGTTTTTTTTTAGATAATGTTATTTATTATTGTTGGTATTTTTTTTGTTAGTGTTACATATTTGGTTTTTTTTTAGATAGTGTTATTTATTATTGTTGGTATTTTTTTTGTTAGTGTTACATATTTGGTTTTTTGAACTAAAGTTATACATCTTGTCTATTAAAGTTATACACTGCGTGCATTAAAGTTATACACTCGATCTTTGTTGTTTTGAATTTCTTATTTTTTATTTTTCAAGTTTTTTTTTTAGTTTCATATTTTGGGCTAAAGTTATACAATAATCAAAATAGAGTTATACTGTTAATGTCTAAAGTTATACATTGTATAAATTAAAGTTACACAAATTTTGTACTAAAGTTATACATCTTGCCTATTAAAGTTATACATTGCGTGCATTAAAGTTATACAAACGAAATATAAATTTTTCAAATTTAAATATTTAAATTTTTAGATCTGACGTTTTTTATTTCAATTATTGTTATTGTATTGTATTTCATTGTTAATTTTTTTTTTGATGAATCTATGATAAAATTGTTGGTTTTTTTAGTTTCTAATCTATGATAAAATTATATAAAACTCCAATTAATTTATACGTTTGTTGGACTAAAGTTATACGATTTTGGACTAAAGTTATACGATTTTGTACTAAAGTTACACAATTTTGGACTACAGTTACACAAATTTTGGATTAAAGTTATATAAAACTCCAATTAATTTATCGAAAATGACTAAAATTATACAAAAATGGATTAAAGTTATACAAAAATGGACTGAAGTTATACAAATATGGACTGAAGTTATACAAATATGGACAAATATGGACAAAAGTTATTCAAATAAGGACTAAAGTTATACAAAAAATGGACTAAAGTTATACCAAAATGGACTAAAGTTATACAAAGTTGGATTAAAGTTATACGATTTTGGACTAAAATTATACGATTTTGGACTAAAGTTATACGATTTTGGACTAAAGTTATACAAATTTGGTTTAAAGTTATACAAATATGGACTAAAGTTATACAAATAAGGACTAAAGTTATACAAAAAGGACCAAAATGGACTAAAGTTATACAAAGTTGGATTAAAGTTATACGATTTTGAACTAAAGTTATACGATTTTGGACTAAAGTTATACGATTTTGGACTAAAGTTATACAAATTTGGTTTAAAGTTATACAAATTTGGAATAAAGTTATACAAATATGGACTAAAGTTATACAAATAAGGACTAAAGTTATACAAAAATGGACTAAAGTTATACCAAAATGGACAAAAGTTATACAAAAATGGACAAAAGTTATACAAAAATTAATAACTTTAGTCAATTTTTGTATAACTTCAGTCCATTTTTGTATAACTTTAGTCAATTTTTATATAACTTTAGTCCATTTTTGTATAACTTTAGTCCTTATTTGTATAACTTTAGTCCATATTTGTATAACTTTAGTCCATTTTGTATAGCTTTAGTCCTTATTTGTATAACTTTAGTCCATATTTGTATAACTTTAGTCAATTTTTGTATAACTTCAGTCCATTTTTGTATAACTTCAGTCAATTTTTGTATAACTTTAGTCAATTTTTGTATAACTTTAGTCAATTTTTTGTATAACTTTAGTCAATTTTTGTATAACTTTAGTCCTTATTTGTATAACTTTAGTCCATATTTGTATAACTTTTGTCTATTTTTGTATAAAATCAACAAATTATAAGAATTTTATATAGCTAAGATTAAAACAACAAATTTTATGAAAAATATTTTAGTAGATCTCAGATGAAAAAAAAGTATCTCATAAAAAAAACGAGATTTAAAACCCGAAATCTTAAAAAAAAAAGTATAACAAGAAGAGATTTGAGAAAATGAATAAAAAACGAGAAGTAACAAAATAATAGACAATTAAAAGAAAATAAAAGACAACAAGAAAAAATAAATGGAAAAAACAACTCAAAACATAAAAATAAACACCAAACGAAAAAAAAAAAAAAACGAGGTGAAAAAAAAAAAACGAGGTGGCGGCGGTGGTGGGTGGTGAGTTGGTGTCGGGTGGGGTGGTGGTGGGTGGTGGTGAATGAAGATGAGAGGAGTGGGTGATTTATTTGGGTTTTGATTTTTTGGGATTTTGGGGTTTTTTTTAGAGAGGAGAGAAAAGTGAGATGTAGAGAAATGAGGAGGAGTTGTGATAATGAAATGATAAATGATTAGTGAGGTTGGTTTATTGAATTGATGAGTTAATTAGAGAAAAGGTGGAGGGATTAATTTGTAGCCACATATTGACATCAAATCCTAACCTTCCATTGCCTTGATCCAATGGCCATTAGAAGGACTTATGGACTCAAATATATATGGTGGCCTTAGTTGATCTCTTCTATATATATATATATATATATATATATATATATATATATATATATGATCGGGTGAGAACGGCGAGAACACACTATAACTCTAACCACTCCAATCATTAAAAACATATACCACTCTACTCTCTTCACTACTTGCATCGATCATTTCCCCAAAAAAATCCCCAAATCAACAAACAACATAACCTATTAATCACTAATGGCTAGAAACAACAATTCACTCATCAATGGCCATACTCCCTCCGATTTCTTTGGCAATATCAAATTCCCTCCTTTAAAAACTCCCTCTGCTCCTTCCGCCATCGATATCGCTCACCTCAGCTTCACCAGTGTGTGTGTCCTTATTGGAAAACACAACTTCGAGCTAGTTTGACAGCGAATGTCTGGGTTGAGTGCCGAGTTAACGAAACAACGCGGAGTCGGAATGATCCGATACGACTCGGTGGGCGGTGGAGGAGTTAATGAAACACGCGGCAGGACTCAAAACTTAATTGGTGTATCTACAACACGATATGATCGCTACCGTGAACGATGCGTCTGACTCATGCCACGTAATGCGGAGGAATTACTGCCTTAGTGTGGATTAATTATTATATTGTTTGCAAAGTTAACAGAATTGGAAGAAATCTTGCATTGGTGTGGATTACAAGTGAAATCAAGGTTATTTTATGAGTAACATGTATGAAATCATATTTAGAAGCAATTCGTCGAATTTGACAGTATTTTAGCTTCAGGTAAGACTTTGTGATTAAGTAGTGATTGTGAAATTAATGGAATCAAATGCATTGTTGCCTTAGTGTCAACTTACTACATTAAGCTAATCTTTAGTTACAATAAATTTTGATTCATATTTCAAAAACTTTATGGGTTTGTAATTTGGGGAAAGTGTATCTAGGACCCAAAAAAAAGTATATATATTGTAATAAAGCGTATCTAGAATTTATTTGAAAACCATGTACCTATGATAAAAAAATAACATAAAAAGCATTCCTGACGAACATCGACTTGATGTATCCCATATCAATTTTGATGTACCTAATAACCAATTTTGTGTATCTATGTCAAGATACATTAAAATAGTGGTAAGATACATCAAAACTAAATATAGATACATTGAAATAGACAGGAACAAACAAGCATTCCCGACGAACACCAACCACCGCCGCCCTACTAACGGCCAGCCGCTCCACTACCACCACTTCAAGCGACCAAACCGAATCGAGGTTCAAGGCACCACCGTTCTACTCCTCTATTTGCACAGCCACCTACCCAAGGCTTGGTAGAGATGTCGCCGGCATTGTATGGTATTGCAGGTGATATCGACGGCGGTGGTCGACTAGTAGCTGTCGGCGATGGCTATGGTTGCTGTAGTAGGTGGGATGCTGTTTAGTAATAGGTGGATAAGATTGTGATACGTAACAGTGTTATTACATGAATTGAACCAATAATTGAATTTGTCTTAATTGATTGAAAATAGGAATAGTTTAATTGATTAGTTTAATTTAATATGAAGATCTAATATCAGCCACTCACTCATTCTTATCCAAGGGTGGAGGATCGTTCTCACCGAGTATTCGTTCTCACCGGATCTTGACTCTGTATATATATATATATATATATATATATATATATATATATATATATATATATATATATATATATATATATATATATATATATATATATTAAATAATCTAGATGACTTATTTATTTAATTATATTTTTTTTATATGGGCTGCTAACACGAAAATATAGTTAATATCGAAAACGGGTATATGAGATAACGAGACGGAACTGTTGACTGGCATTAGAGGCCACGTGCCTTATGGCATGTAATGTGGCATAGTAGCATGCCATGTTTTTCTACCTATTCTACGTGCCTTTCAACATGGATTTCTTAGCCAAGTAGGTTTCTTAGTGACTAAGATTCCTCTTGCTATAAATAGTAAGTTTTGCGTTATTATTTGATAACAATTTACGAGTTCGTATATCGTCTTACTCAAATACATACACTAATAAGAAAAGTGAGAAGTGTTTTATAAAATTTTATAGATACAACTAATTCTCTCTAAAAGAAATAAGGTATGATTTTGGGACCCTCTTCGTAAATTTTATGTTTACTCTATCATAATAAAATAATGTTATAAGATATCATTTTTACGAAGGTAGCTTTATAATACTGTTATAATGCTCACATGTGATATAAACTATTCTTATATGGTTTTCATATATAGTGGTTATAATGTACAATTGGCCATTTGTAACATTCGGGATATGATTATTGAATAGAGACGACATTATTCTGTCATGTGTACATAGAAGGAGGGGAGGGGGGAGTATGACCCCATATGAACGATGAGGGGAGGGGGAAGTATGGCCCCATATGAACGATAATTATGTTATCCGGCAAAGGACGAGATGGGTCTCAGCCCTGGATTTCTTATACTATGTACACAAAGGTGGACTTAGGTTGGAGGAGTCTTGGCTCCATAATAAGTCTCTTTTCAGTAATGGTAGGCCGGTATGATTATGAGGTATATAAGAAGTAAGAGATTTATGTCAATCTTTTTACCTTTAAAGTATTCTCTCTGTTCCATAATATATATTCTTGAGAGATCCGTATGAGAAGAAAAGAAGAATAAAATAATTGAACTTAAAGCCATTGTAGGGAACTGGAGTCATACTCGGCCTGTGGTTGGCTGATCCGTTACTTTTATTTTTTTTCAGGTTGTAGTGCTAAGGAAATACGGGAGTAAGAATGTGGAAAGGAACTGATGCTTTATTAGAAATAATGTGTAATAAGATAGACTTGTATTAGGGCTGAGCAAAAAATCCGATTATCCAAACCGATCCGATATCCGATTCGAATCTAGTCCGAATTTTTGGATATCTGATCCGAAAGTTAAGTTTGGTTTGGATATCTGATCCAAAATCTTTGGTTTTGGTTTGGATATGGATATTAGAATTAAAACCTTTGGATATTCGATCCGATCCGAAACTATAGTTTTCTAGTATAATTTCGAGAAAATAAAAATTTATTTGATACAACAACTTAATTAATGTTTAAAATATTATAGAAATATCTAAGTGGTACTTTTATTTTATGTCGAGAACATTGGAGTAAGAGTACTAAAGAAAATCATCATGTAACACCATGAATATAATCGTGTTTCAAACTAAATTTTAAAGTAAATTCTAAAGTATGGATATCCGCATCCGATCCGATTATTTTGGATACCCGAACATTGGATATCTGATACATTTGGTTTGGATATTGGATATCTAACTTTAGGATTTATAATATGGATATCCGATCCGAACTGACACTTTGGATCGGATACCCGATCCGTACTCTGCCCTAACTTGTATAGTATAAGCATCCAAGTGATAAGTTAATAGTTAAGATTATAACCTTGTATTTCCTGTAGAGAAAATACGGCGGTAGCGCCTTGGTTAACTTTTCTGTTTTCTTTTACTTCTGTAAACACTGTTAATAAATAAAATGGTTACTTTTGTATTCCTTGTTTTATCTTAAAGTAGTCAGGGCGTTACAAATTGGTATCAGAGCCTAAGTTAAAATAAATAATAATAAAATAATAACAATAATAATAATAATAATAATAATAATAATAATAATAATAATAATAATAATAATAATAATAATAATAATAATAATAATAATAATGGTAATATAGGTAATAATAATGGTAATAATAATAATAATAATAATAATAATAATAATAATAATTAATAATATTATTATAATAATAATAATAATAATAATAATAATAATAATAATGGTAATAATGGTAATAATGGTAATAATAATGGTAATAATAAGGTAATAATAGTAATAGTAATAATAATAATAGTAGTAGTAGTAGTAGTAATAATAATAATAATAATAATAATAATAATAATAATAATAATAATAATAATAATAATAATAATAATAATAATAATAATAATAATAATAATAATAATAATAATAATAATAATAATAATAATAATAATAATAATAATAATAATAATAATAATAATAAAATCAAAAACCATAATAATTTGGGAGGCGCAACCAATGAATAATAAAGTCGGGACATCATTAAAATCAAAAACCAATAAGCCGCGGGTTCGGTGCACAAATGCACAAAGGATGCTGGATTCTGCGTTAAAAACGGAAAATTAATAATAGGTTCTAATAATAATAAACAATAATAATAATAATAATCGACAAATAATAATCGTTGTTGCCTCGCAATAATAATAATAATAATAATAATAATGTTTTTAATTTTAATATGGATGTTAAGGAACCTTTACAAAGGTACTAAAAATAAATGGAGGAACAAATAGTTGTGTGGCGGGCATATGTTATTTGGAATGAGAGGAATAGTCGTATCTTCGGTGGGCGGTCTCCTCGCCCGAATAATCCAATAATAAATAATAATAATACCCGATTTTGGATGGCTTACTTTTGTTTTCCTTTTGTATTGGTAATTTTGTAAGTTCATGATGGTCGTTGGGTTTTTGTAAGATCCCTTCTCATTTTCCTTCCCAATTGGATGAATAAAATGAGTTTAATGCAAAAAAAAAAAAAAAAAAAAAAAAAAATAATAATAATAATAATAATAATAATAATAATAATAATAATAATAATAATAATAATAATAATAATAATTGTGAGGAGAGAGGAGAGGGTGAACGTGCGATTTGCACTACGACGATCGCCGCCATCCTCGCCTACCCGTCCGCCATCCTCGTGTTACCCGTCGCCATCCCTGCCGTCTGCCGCCATCCTCGCCGCCCCTTCACCGCCGATCACGCCTTCCTTATTGTTGACGGTCGTTCAGTGTTGGGTCGTTCAGTGTTGGGTCGGGTTCTTTTCGCTGGGGAGTTGCGTGCGGTTTTCAAATTGTTTCTGTTAGGGCATCGGTTTTTGCGGTCTTGCAGCCACCATTGACGGCCAACCACCACCCACATCAACTTTTAGACCTCACGTCGCCGGTCAGGGGTGATTGTTGGTGGCTGTTTGTGCGGTAGTGCTGCTGCTGTAGGGTTTTTGTGTTGCGGCTGTATTAGAGGGTCACTGCCGCCTCCTTGCGGTCGGTGAACACCAACACCACCACCCTTTGGCTTTTAGACCTCAAATCGCCCGTCAAGGTTGTGGTGGCTGATGGCCCAACCCACTGATTCCCTCCGGTGAGTTCCCTGTCTGTTGCGTCTTTCTTTGTTTCTTGTGTGTTTTTTTTCGGGTTCGGTTTTCTGCTGCGTTTCTTCAACGTGGTTGCTGCTGGTTTTGACCGTGGTGTTTGCTGGTTCCGTTTCCGGCCACTTTATGTTGCCGCTGCCTGGATGTGGTTGTGGTTTATAGTGGGTGTTGCGGTGTGCTAGGGCCGTGTGGATACTAGGGTCGTTTGTGTTGATCGTTGACCATCACCGAAGGGGGTGGTGTGTTGGTGTTTAACTCGACCAGGAGTGGGTCTTGCCTCTCTTTGCCCAAGCGTTTGCCTGTGTGGTGGTTTTCGTGCGGGTGTTTGTTTTGGTGGCTATATTGTTTTTTGTGCAGGTTGGGTGTGGGGCTTATTCTTCCTTCATGCCCGAGCTTGTGCGTTACCATTGTCCTTTTTCGGGTCTTCATGGGTGTCGGGATGGTTTCGGTAAGGGCCTTACAAAGGCAGCTTGGCAGAAACATTTACAGGTCCGAGATTGTCATGGCGGTGCGTTGGACCTTACGCGTCAGAATCTTACTGATAGTTTGACTGTTTATTCCAATGCCGAGAGTTCTTTGAGTCGGATGGGGCTCTGGTTGTGTGGGGGTGTGTTTTATGACCCGTACTATTAGAGCAAGATGTCGGCATAGTCGGGGTGATTTTGTGATGCATCCGGAGTGTGTTGATGGCCTTTACACCTTCCATATTCATGGTATTCCGAGACCTTTGGCTCCTTCTACTTCGGTTTCTTCTGACGATAGTGTAGAGCTTGTTCGAAAGTGGTCTATATCTTATTTGGATCGTTTATTGTCTTTAGGCCTTCGCACCGTGAAATCTATTCCTCCTAAGTGTCGTCTTGGGTTTGCTCGGGCTTTGAAAGGGGCCTTGGATGCGGTGTTTGATGCCCCTAGTGATCTCTCCCGCTGGGTTCGTTTGCTTGTTCTACCACTTTGTTTGCTCAAGACTTTCGCTCCTCGGAATAATCATGAGTGTCGGACTGCTATTCGGCGTCAGCATCAGGAGGAGAGTATTGCCAGGGCTTCCTTGCTTGGGGGGCACCTGGGGGGGGGGGTGGGGGGTTTGCAGTTGTTACAGGAGTGTTTTGATGAGGGTCCTTCTTCATTTTATGTGGATGAGGATCTGGATTTGAGTGAGCTTATCCTTCGCCAATGTCGGCGGAAGATTTCGATGGCCATTATCGCTTTGACGGGTGCTTTCTTCCTCTGGGGTCGCCCCCTACTCCGATGCCACTCTCGTGGCCCTGCGTGAGAAGCATCCTGTTGCCCCGCCTCCTTCATTGCCTCCTCTGTCTGGGGATCATCATCCTATGGTCGCTTCTTCGGCTGTGGTCTTGGATATGATTTGGAGCTTCCCTCGTGGTACTTCCTGTGGGAGGGATGGTTTTCGTGCCCAACACCTTATGTATTGTTTGAGTGGCGCTGATGTGGCTATCTCCGAGGATTTGATCACTTCTATTACTAGGGTGGTTAATCTTTTTCTTGAGGGCCGGTGTCCTCTTCCTCTCGTTGAGTACATTGCCAGCGCCCCTCTCACGCCACTCGTTAAACCGGGTGGGGGGGTTCGTCCTATTGCTATTGGTACGGTCTAGAGACGGCTTGTCTCTAAGGTTGGTGCTTCTATGGTTGGTCCGTCTTTATCTTCTTATTTTGATGGGCTTCAGTTCGGGGTGGGTGTGTCCGGTGGAGGAGAGGCTATCTTGCATGCCTTGAACCGGCTCATTGAGGATCGGGGGGCTCAGGTGGGGCTTTCTATGTTGCTGGTTGATTTCCAGAATGCCTTCAACCTTGTTGATCGTTCGACCATGCTTCAGGAGGTCCGCCGTCGTTGCCCGGCTCTCTCCCGTTGGGTGGAGTTTTGTTATTCTAGCCCGACCCGCCTTTTTTATGGGGAGCACTGCTTGTGGTCTTGTCAGGGTGTTCAGCAGGGTGATCCTTTGGGCCCTTTGCTTTTCGCTTTGGTTTTGCATCCGTTAGTTTGCAAGATCCGGGACACTTTTGACCTCACTTTGCAGGCGTGGTACTTAGATAATGGCACCATCGTGGGTGATACTGTGGAGGTGGGGAAGGTCTTGGATTTGATTATGGTGGATGGCCCTCTTTTTGGATTGCATCTTAATGTCTCCAAGACGGAGGTCTTTTGGCCTGTTGAGGATCCTCGGAGTCGTCTTCCTGGGGTTTTCCCCCCTTCTATTTCTCGGCCATCGCGTGGTGTTACTGTTTTGGGTGGACCTGTCAATGCTTGTTCTGTTTTTAGCAGTGAGATTGTGGCGACGAGAGTAACCAAGACCATTGAGCTAATGGATTTGGTTGCGAGGATTGAGGACCCGCAATGTGAGTTACTTCTTCTTCGAGCTTGTACTGGTATTTCCAAGCTTTACTTCTCACTTCGTACTTGCTTCCCTAGTGTTTTTGGGTCTGTCCATCTTCCTTTTGATGCCGCTCTGCGTTCTAGCTTGGAACGTATTGTCACCGCGTCGTCAGGGCGGGTTTTGGGATTGGCGGTGGCGCCTTGCTACATTCCCTTTTCAGCTTGGTGGTCTTGGTGTCTATGCAGCGGGAGATGTTTTATTTTATGCTTTTATTGCGTCTCGCTTGCGGTCTATTTGGTTTTGCGAGTTAAGCTCCTCGGCCCTTCCGGTATTGTAGCCGCCTGGCCCCGCTTTTGATGATGTCGCGCAGTGTTTCTTTGTGACTACAGGATCTGGTGTTTTAGGTAACCCTAGTGAAATTGCTGCCCCCAAACTTATGAAGAAATTGGCAGATATTTATTTCGCGACGGTTGCTGCTGCCTCAGAGTCTGTTTTCTCTTTGACCCCACGCCAGATTGCTTTATGGCAGTCTCAGTAGGGTTCTCACTCCTCTGATTGGTTGTGTGCGGTTCCTATCTCGGGGTTAGGTCAGACTATGAACGGGAGGACTTACCGTTGTGTGCTGGGGTATCGTCTGGGTGTTCCGTTATTCACGGTATCTAGGCCCTGTCCGGCTTACTCTCGGGTTTTTGCTGAGGATATTTTTGGGGACCACGTTGTTTCTTGTACTGGTACTGTGGGCGTTAAACATTGGCATAACCTTGTCCGGGACACTCTTTTCGACATCTGCTATAGATCTGGTATTACTGCGGGAAAGGAGGTTGATATCGGTTTGGTTGATGGACATGGTGGCTCTCTTCGTCCTGCGGATTTATTGCTTTATTCTTGGAACAGAGGGCGTGATGTGTGCGTTGACTTGACAGGTTCTTCTCCTTTGACTCGACCCCGGGATGGCGGATTTTGTGCTGGCGGGTTGTCGCCGATCTTTGCTCAACGAAAGTGTGCCTAAGTATGGGGATTTGTGCGCGGTGGCGGGTTATGGTTTCCTTCCTTTCTCTTTCTCTTCACTTGGGGAGCTGGGTTCGGATGTTGTTGCCTTGCTCAAGCGGATCCAGAAATTCACGGTATCTTAGGATGCGGGGGCTCGGGTGGCCGCTTACATTTTTACTAGACTTAGCTTTGCTATTGCTAAGGGTGTGGGAGCCCAGATTGTATCTCGGCTCCCCACCAATTTCATGTAAACATTTATTTTTCTTTTATAATAATAATAATAATAATAATAATAATAATAATAATAATAATAATAATAATAATAATAATAATAATAATAATAATAATAATAATAATAATAATAATAATAATAATAATAATAATAATAATAAGAAGAAGAAGAAGAAGAAGAAGAAGAAGAAGAAGAAGAAGAAGAAGAAGAAGAAGAAGAAGAAGAAGAAGAAGAATAATAATAATAATAATAATAATAATAATAATAATAATAATAATAATAATAATAATAATAATAATAATAATAATAATAATAATAATAATAATAATAATAATAATAATAATAATAATAATAATAATAATAATAATAATAATAATAATAATAATAATAATAATAATAATAATAATAATAATAATAATAATAATAATAATAATAATAATAATAATAATAATAATAATAATAATAATAATAATAATAATAATAATAATAATAATAATAATAATAATAATAATAATAATAATAATAATAATAATAATAATAATAATAATAATAATAATAATAATAATAATAATAATAATAATAATAATAATAATAATAAGAAGAAGAAGAAGAAGAAGAAGAAGAAGAAGGGTAGAGATCCGGTGAGAACGAGGCTTATCGTGAGAACCGTGAGAACAGCTCTCAACCGTCCATCAAATTATCTGACGGCTGAGATTAGACGCGCGCTTCTTTTATAGTTTCGCAGAAAACAAAAAATAAGACTGTACATGTGAGCAATATCAAGCCTATGTAACAAAATCAAACCACACGAAACAAAATCAATCGATTTCATAATTAATGCTTCCTTTATTTATAAATTTTTGTTTTTCGACATCAAATTTAGTGATCTAAAATCGGTTATTCATCATCAATTGCTGTGTTCGAAGCGCAAATCACAGCCAATTTGTTCAAACTTTTGCATTCATCAGCTATTCAGTTATATTTCAAGATCAAAACTTTGTAAGGAAAATCGAAATTGATTTCGTCATTCATCTGGAATTATTGTTTTCTACAGTCAATATTGAGGTATGTTCATTCAATGTTATTTAATTCCTTTCTGAATCGTTGTTGAATTGATTTTATGATGATGTTAAAGTTGAATTTAATCAAATTCAACTTAATTTCGGATTTGATTAAATTTAGTTAACTAGATTTAATGTCCAGAACCACAAAATCATTAATTTTATAATGAAAAGTGTTAAATTAGGGTTTATAGTTTGTTTGTTTGATTTTAGGAGGATGATAAATGCAAATGTACTTTGTGGTGAGAAAAAATGTAAAAATAATGAGAATGAAAAAGTGTGCAATTTGAAGTAACTGAAAAGTAATTTTGCATGTAAAAATAATGTGTTGTGTTGTACTGTACACGTTTCATAAGGAAATGTCCAATCAGTCTTAGTGAAATGTGCATTATATATAATAAGGATGTGCAAGTAATTATTACCTTTTGCAAGTGGTCTTACAACTGTTCACAATAAGTCACAATAAGTCAAATGACGGTTTGTAACTTGCTTATGTGGTGAAAAGACACAACTATTCACATTAATTTGAATATTACTTCTAAATGTACATTATATTAATTATAAAAAAAACATGTTCCATCAAATAAATTATCCACTATCTATATTCATAATTTGCATTTTCTGATAATTACGTGTAACTAAAATATCATTAAGCACTGTTTGGAAATGTACATTATATTATATTTAAAGGTACATTAAATTATTTAAAAAAGAACATGGAACATTATTTGGAAAATAAATGTGCTTTCAGTTTAATTCAGATGTCCATTACGTATTTTCATAATGTGCATATACTGTTTTATACAAGAGATTTAAGTAACATAGATAACTTTGCCCAATTTATTAATTACCATGATTATGTTTGTGGCAGTTGAAAAGACACAACTGTTCACAAAATTTAATCTCTTATACTCAATTAATCCACTATAAAAACCCAAGAGTACACAACCACTTTTCCATCCTACCTTCATTTCTAAAACCTTTCCCAATAACCAAAACTTTTAATCTATTCAGAAAACTACTTAATTTTCTTAAAAAAAAAAAAAAAAAAAAAAAAAAAAAAAAAAACAATGTCTTACTCAAAGTGCACAATAGTCCACTACAAGAATGAAGCTTACAGACAAAATTTCGTGGATAATTATTGGCAATGGAAAGTAAGCCAGTTTTCTTCAAACTGGTTTGATGGAGAAGAGATTCCTGTGGAGATGGATGTACCATCACACAGTCGTCCTTTACATCCTTTCCTTACTACTCAGGCATTCCTCCGGATTTTTTTTTAGCGACTTGGGAGGGAAGAAAAGAAAAACATGGTCGAGGTGTGCAAGGCCTGGTCAAGGTGGTTCCTTATAGGGACTGAGCCAAGGGTAATTGCTAGGGATTATTACCGAAACGCGGTTCGGGGAAATGAAAATGGAATAATCACTGTCACAAAGAATAATCGGCTCCTTGAAAGATTCTGCCTTTGCACGACTATGTCTAGTCGTGAAGAAATAATTATACATCATAAACAACAAGCACGACAATATGAAAGATACAGAGAAGAATATGAAATTGAGGAGCAGTCTGGTGATGAGGGTTATTATGACTCCGACTGTTAGATTAGTTTAGAAATATATTAAGTTAGTTTTCTAGTTTATTGTTATTTTGTATTATCTTGTGTTTTTTTTTTCAGTATAAGCCTTAGTAGGCTTTATGCTTTTGAAAGCCTTAAATGGCTTTTGTAAATATTTTTCTAATATTAATGAAATAGTATTATGTTTATTTGTTTGTTTACTATCATTACTATTCAATACATTTTATATATGCTATATCAAAATGGACAACAATATTTCCTATGAACATTACCAGTAAAATAAATGTTCCTTTAAAGGCATGATAATGGACATTGGCAGGAATACATTATATATGAACCTTTATTTGTACGAAATAAATTACCAATATTTATAGAGCATATTAGAATTGGATTACTGCATTATTGATGCAATAATATTCAATATACTTACTTACTTAACTATTGTTGAAGCAGACAATGAGTACAAGTGATGCAACTACGTCTTCTTCTACAAATAATAGCTTTAAAACACCAAGAACAAGAATTGAAACATTAAATGCACTCCAGTACATTCCATTCTGTCCAGAGGAAAAGAAACCTAAAGTAGGACAAGTATTCGAAACACTGGAATCAGCAGAGTTATTCTACAAAGAATATTGTACAATCTGTGGGTTTACGCCAAGACTTGCAACAACAAAAAGGACTAAAGGCAATGAGTTACCAAACAGTTTTGCATTAAGGAATGTTGTCTGCAATAGGCAAGGTGTAAAGGAAAGTAGGAAAAGGAAGAGGACTGATACTGATACTGATATTGCTACAATGATGCACAATCTGATGTGACAGACATAAGACGTGTGAGGCCGATTACAAGAATTGACTGTCGTGCATTAGTGCAGTTCAAATACCAAGAAAATGGAACTTATATTGTTACCAGATTCGATGAAGCCCATAACCATCCACTTGCTTCGCCTGAATCTACAATATTCTTGAAAGGAAACCGAAAAATGACAGAGGTACATAAACAATTTGTCACAAAGGTAAAGGTGCTAAAACTAGGTGGTGTGAAAGCCTATAGAGGTTGGAAGGAGCTGTGTGGAGGTTACGACAACATTGGTGCTACTGAGGTTGATTTCAAAAACTTTGTCAGGGATATAAAAACCTACATTGGTAATTTTGATGCGCAAATGTTTGTTGAGAATCTTATTGGGAAAAAAGACACATGCAGTTCATTTTACTTTGATTTTATAGTAGATGAAAACAAGTGCCTGGCTGGAGTGTTTTGGGCAGATCCGATCTACATAAAGTACTACATGCTGTTCGGTGAGGTGTTATCAGCAGATGCTACATATGGAATAAACAAGTGTGATATGGTGTTTGTGCCTTTCACAGGAGTTGATCACCACAAAAGGTGCATAACCTTTCGAGCTGGGTTGATAGGTGATGAAAGTATTGAGTGTTACACATGGCTGTACAAGACATTTTTGGAAGCAATGGGCGGGTGCCAGCCGAGAATTATAATTACTGATAAGGACAAATCAATGAAGTCGGTAGTCCCGGAAGTGTTTAAGGAGTCAACACACAGACTGTGCATGTGGCACATAATGAAGAAACTAAGAGAAAAAGTCACTTATCAACTATTTCAAGATGAGGATTTTAAGACCAGGCTCAATAGGTTGCTCAATAGGTGTGTTTGGAACAACCAACTTGAGCCTGATGAATTCGAAGAACAATGGGGGAAGATATTGACTGATTATCAACTTGTAGAACACGAGTGGTTTTCAGATTTGTACGATCTCAGGGAACAGTGGATCCCTGCCTATTTTAAAGATGTTTCAATGTCTGGCTTGATGAGAGTTACTTCTAGCTCTGAGAGTGAAAACAGTTTCTTTGACAGGTTCCTCACACCTCATTTGACCCTTGTTGAGTTTTGGGTGTGCAATGAGAGTGCCTTGGAAGCACAAAGACACAAGCAGTCCAAGTTGAACAGTGACAACAAACACTCTGAAATCCCACGGAAAACAAAGTCAAACCTTGAAGTCCATGCTTCTGAAATATACTCGCACAACATTTTTAAAGACTTCTAAACAGAATTGGTTGCAGCTTTGTCTGATTGTCATTTTAAAGATGTGGAGAAGATTGATGAGACAAAAATATATATTCTAACAGACTTGAAGATGCCGAATAAGTCATGGAACGTAGCATATTCACCAGATAACATGGAGATTACTTGTTCCTGTTCTATGTTTCAGAGAATGGGCTTGTTGTGCAGGCACTGCCTTTGGATTCTACACAACCAAGATTTTCAGAAAATACCAGAACAGTACATAATGCAAAGATGGACAAAAGCTTCAATGAGTAAGCCTGTTTTTGATAAAGATGGCAAACTGATAGATGTCTCTCAAATTTTTCTGACCGGAAAAATTTGAGTACTGAGCTGTGGCAAGAGGTTTATTCTTGTGTCAACGTAGCTGGGTGTGATGATAACGACATGAAGAATTTGATTGAAAAACTGAGAGATATTAGATTGGATATGATTAGTAACAGAAGTGTTCCAGCAAAGAAGAAAGACAAGATGAAAGAAATAGAAAAGTACGTGGGCTGCAAAATACCTCAGAAGTTGGTGATTCATGTTCCTAAAAAATCTAAAAACAAGGGTAGGACCAAGGGCAAGAGAATTGAATCACAAATGTTAAAGGCCCTAAAGAAGAGAGGAAAAGAGAAGAGGTACTGCAAAACATATGGCCGCCAAGGACACAACTCTAGGACTTGCAAAAAAACAAACCATCTGACAGGTATGTATAATTTGGTTTCTTGTTAAAGCATATTACATTAATGTTAAATAATTATTAAATTAAAGTATAGCGCATAATGTTTACTTTCCAAAATCATGACTCTTATATGGAGGCACATAAGCTCTTTGTGCAATGAACATTATGGTTGTTCTGAAGGCACAGGTGAGAATTTCAGCAATGTATATTTGGTTATCATTGAATGTATATCAATTTAGTTGTTCATTTTGGCCATTTTCTCCTTATAAAATCTAATATTTAATTTACATTCTATTGCATATTCACCAAATACCACCATGAAGATGACGACGATGAAGGAGATGAATCTGATGATGTGGAGGACGACGATGAAGAAGATGAATCTGATAACGAAGAGAAAGGTGCAAATTTTTGATTCAAGGATAGACATCCATAATATACATTACGAGAACATTCTTAAAGGCTTGTATGTACAATTCGATTTTACTGCCAAAGTACATTACTCTTATAGGCAAAGTATATTACATTTGTATTAAAGGATCATTATTGTTGTTCTGCAAGGAACATTCTTAAAGGCTTGTATGTACAATTCGATTTTACTGCCAAAATACATTACTCTTATAGCCAAAGTATATTACATTTGTATTAAAAGATCATTATTGTTGTTCTGCAAGGAACATTCTTAAAGGCTTATATGTACAATTCGATTTCACTACCAAAGTACATTACTCTTATAGCCAAAGTATATTACATTTGTATTAAAGGATCATTATTGTTGTTCTGCAAGGACATCATCAACTTGATTGGAATTGTTTTCCCAGAGTACAATAATTTTAAGGCGTTTTGCACAATAAACATTATTGTTGTTCTGCAAGAACATAATAAACTTTATTGAAATTTGTTTCCGGAATATAACACTCTCTTGAATTAAAATTTTTTCAAACTTCTGGTTGTTCGACTCGTAGCTTCCTCAATATATGTTACATTACTCACACACATGTCACAAACGAAACTAAAAAATTTTTTACGGCTTGAATTCAGCATCTTCCTCATCTTCATCGTCGTATTCTTCCCATGGCAGTGGGTTTGAACGGAAATCCATTGCCTTCTTTAGTACAGCATCAAAACATACATTGCCTTCTGTTGAAATCATATCTGAAATGTATTTCTTCCGCATAATCAGTAGGGGAGCATCCTAGGAAAGTAAAGAAAACAAGGGGTTAGAACATGTACAAATGTGTACTGAATTATGTATTAAAAATAATTGTATTATTTCTGAAACTCACATCGCCTTTTTTAAGCCCACATGTCCAATTTAGATTACCCTTAAATGTCTCCATATGTCTCATAACGTAAACACCACAATCAGTCTTATTAGTGTTGTTCCTCCACTTCATCTTTGCAAGAATAGGCTGTAGTTATTTTATGCGATCAACTTTTACCTTTGAAACACCGATGTCTTTCAAGTATTCTGCTAGAACATTACGCTGGCGGAGAAGGGGGAAAAACATTAGGACACTAATAATTATGAGCTACAATATCACAAAAATAAGAAAATTAATACAGACCATATTTTTGGAGAAGGTACACTCTATGTAAAGTCATTGTACATTCACAATAATGAATAGAAACAGCATGTAGTGCTGTTAAGCAAAAGAGAGCATAAAATCTTACAAAAGACAGTGGTCTATCGTGGAAAAATTCTTCTGGTTTTCCGTCACGATGCACATTATCAATGATGATGAACTTATACTTGTTGTTGTCAATGACTAGTAAATGGTAATGCCTTTTATATATAACTGGGAAGAAGAACTGTAGATTTTAAAAGATTTAATTAGGCAATAAATAAATTAAATATAACATGCAGAAAGAGTGTATATTGTCGATGCTAACCAATTCACTTCTATCTGGGTTAACCGAGAAGTGGGTAAACTCTTCTTTCATTATATCCTTAATCACCATAAAATTTTCTACAGTGTCCAGTTCTCCTTGAAGCATCATCTGTATGCAAGACAAGTAAAGTTTCTGATGTTAATCAAGGGAAAAAACATTACAAAATTTACTTGTTGAAATAAGTTTATATAAATATTTGACTTACACACACAGCTGTGGTGAAAAAAAATCGATATGGCTCTAAAGAGTTTCTTCTAGATTCCTTGGCATTCAAAAGTTTTGCCCAACAATCGATCACATCACTCGTTAAATACTTAGATTGTCGTAGCGTTGCCATTTCAATACGCCGAATAGAAATGTCACCCACATGCACAAGAAGTTCCCTGGTTCAGGACTACCAGTGTTAACTCAAAACAGGATACGGAACATTTTAAATTTAAATATTGTACATTAGTAGATATATATATATATATATATATATATATATATATATATATATATATATATATATATATATGTATATAATATTTAATATATTATATATATATATACTAATGTACAATATTTAAATTAGCAATGCAATTCTGAAAGTCCATAAATCGGTATGTTTTCCTCTACTGTACGACACATAATCAGCAATGCAATTCTGAAAGTCCGTAAGAGGAGTAATAATGCATGTATCTGTGCTTAGTAAATTACGATTTGCAAGGATGCTCAAAGAATCTGGTTGACTTGTTTCATGTTCATGAACATTTTCATTGTTGATGACTTTGCCCTTGGTAGTGTCAGCACTGTCAAGCAGATTATGCTCATTTGTACTCTTGTCTTTTATCCTAGCTATGTCGTTTGTATTACTCACATATGTCATGTTGTCATTGTTCTCACAAGCATCATTAACATCTGGTATATTCCCTTTTGTACAACCTACCTCCATTGTTCTCTTCTTAACCCTAACAGTCTCATTATTGTCAGGGACACCAATATCATCGGTACTCTTCTCTTTCTTTCCAACTACCTCCTCTCCTATCTTCTCATCCCCAACAGTCTCATCACCCTCGTAGAATTCTTCATCAGACGAATCCGGTTTCTTTGGGAAGGGCTTCTCTTGATACTGCTTCACCTTTGTTAAAACATCATCACAAACAATGTTGCACTTGGATGAAACCAAAGTGCAAAGATATTTGATTCTCAATATTCAAAGTCCATCCATCTACAAAAGTTAGAATATATTGAGGATAGGTAACTTATAAACAAGAATGTGCTTTTAATACTTTAAGAAAGATCATTTAATTAAACCAAAAGTACATTTACAATTATTGGATATAAATTGTTTAGAAACTTACGTTGTTTTTTGTCAACCCACAAGTCCAATACTAACCCCCCTTGTACGTTTCCATGTGTTTCATTGTGTAAATACCACAGTCAACAACATTTTGATGCTTTCTTCAAGGCATTTTCAATACAGCAGGCTCCATTGCTCTTACTCTTTCCTTCAAATCACCAATGTCATTGAAATATTCTGCCAAAGCATTACGCTGCATGGAAAAATTTAGATCAAACTGTCTAGAGAGACCGTGCAAAAAATATGACATTGTAAAAGAAAAAATAACCAATGAAAGGCAACTGAACAATTACCATATTCCAAAGTTTGTTTCCATAACGAGTTTTTGGGGTTTCATCATGCTGTTGATTATCAAGAATGACAAACTTGTTCTTCTCCATATTGAATACGAACACGTAAAAATGCTTGTCGGATATTATTGGGGAAAAAACTGTTTTATATAAGAAAAGATTGGAAGATACAACAGACATAAAATTTGTTACGAGAGTAAATTAGCAGCAGAAAAACACTATGTATTGACTATATATATTGTTTGAGCTAACCATATCAACTTTTGTCAGATCAATAATCTCAGCATGATTTAACTCATTTCTAAGATGCTTCTTGAATACTTCCAATTGTCTTTCAAATTTGAATTCTTTCCTTTGCCCTTGAAATGCTTTCTTTGCACACCTGAGAACATAATATTCTTATATTAATATACACTTGTATAACATAAAATTATTGTAATATAGAATGAAATAAAATTTTACTTACAAATATGAGGGTTGAAGCAAAGAATCGACGTGGTGCTGAAGATTTTCTTTCAAGTTCATTGAAATTCAAATAAGCTGACCAACAATCAACCACAGCATCTGCTATATACCGAGGTGGTTTTAGAGATGCAAAAAGATATCGGGTACCCACGACATTCTTAAACTCAAAGAGCTTTTCACTGGTTCAGACGTTACATAAAACAAGTTAGTTAATTACACATATGTACATTATCTTTATTAATAATGCACATAATACCCAAACGAAATGTACAGAATGATTAAATAAAAGAAACATAATGAGTAGAATAAAATATACCTAGGAAGAACAGTGCCTTTTCCCTTGGTGTAGTAGACGTAGTCAGCAATACAGTACTGAAACTCAGATGACTTTGTACATGGGTCAGTGTCTCCTCTTAGTAAATCAAGTTCAGTACTAATATCTAAGCTTGGATTGGGATTGGTTGCCTTAGGTTCTTCACTATAATCTTCAGATAACATGTTACATACAAGGGTATTTATAAGATTATCCGTATTGGCTTCTTCCCATTCTCCCCGTCACTATTAACATAAAGATGGTTCGAATCATTTCGTACATTCTTGTCATCATCAGACGTTTTGTTTTTGTCACACTCCCCTTCTGACACCTCTTCCTTGTTGTCTTCATTCCCATTTTCAACTTTTTCAACTTCGTTTTCCTCAAACTCCCGTTCTGACACGTCTTCCTTGTTATCTTCATTCCCATTTTCAACTGATTCAACTTTGTCTTCCTTTTACTGCGCTTTTGACATCTCTTCCTTCTTGTGTTCATTTCCATTTTCAACTGCTTCAACTTTGTTTTCCTTTGACTCTCCTTTTGACACCTCTTCCTTGTTATGTTCATTCACATTGTAAACTAATTCACCTTCTTTTCTCAATGCACAAGGCTTCTAGAGTAGTTGAAATGTATCAAATTAAAGAACAATACACTTAAGCACCAAGTTAACATAATATAACAAAAAATATGATCAACATATTTACCTTTTTGTATGTATAAAAAATTGGCCTCTTCAATGACATGCTTTCAACCTGAATATTATTTTTTAAAGTTATGTTTACATTATTCAAAACTTCAAGAACCAAAGGATGATTACTAACATCATTCTCAGCAGCAGAACAAAGATCATACGGAATATCAGCAACATTAGTACCAAAAGAACTTTTACTATCAGCGGAGCTGTGCTCATTTGACAAATTGAGTAAACTAAATGCATGATCACAGAGCTTCTTAGCAGTCTTGTTCTCCTTAATTATTGATGCTCCTTTTTCTAACTTAGCCTTAACAGATGATATGTTCTGAGCTAAACTAGTTATACATTTAGCAAGATCAAGAATATACTCCTCGGTGTAGTCCTTTGTCTGATAGACAGATTCGACACCTGTATTGTCAACCACCTCCTCCATTGGTGCTTCCAACTTACCATTTCCAAACATACCGCTTTTCATCCCATCCTTCTCTCTCGATGATAACAAACTAATAGTCCATCCTACCAACGTATAATAATCTCTTTCAACTTTTCGTTCCACATGAACAATGCGATCAACATAGATGAGTTGCAAAAAAAAAATAAAAAAAAAAATTAATTAGAAGAGAATGAAAACGTACCTTGCAATGTTAAATTAATTTATGAACTTCAAATATATTTTTTAAGACTTCTTACCTCCAAAAACAACAGTGGCCCGCCGAAGTGAGTATCTTTTTCCACCCACTCAATCTTGCTTTCTTGGAGACTTTTTAACAAAAAAGAACACCAATTGTAATCTTTGATTTCATCAACATTCATCAACGATTTCAAAACATGATGATTAACCAAAGGCTTTTGGGTGTTTCTCATTAGCAAAGAAACAGCAAACACAACAAAGTTAACCTTGAATTCATCACCACCATGATCATGATTTATCAACCAATTCTCAAGCGTTTTGAGTGGAACTTGTCCATCTTTTATACCAAATTGTTGTTTCCATTTTCCATAAAACTCTTGAAACTCTTCTGATTCAGTATGAGTTTTGGATAATTCAACTGTTTTAGGGCCTATTGGAAATCCAAATGTTGATCTTACATCAGAAACCTTCAAGAACAACTTCTCACCATCAAGAAGATCAATACAGTTTTGGTATGGGTTATACTGCTTAATTAACCAGTACCCAAGCTTTAAAGGAATGGAACGAACACTTAACCAAAACAGCCCACTAAATCCAATCTCTTCTAGCGTGCACCACTGTTCGTATGACAAACGTTCAACTACCTCAACTACTCCTGTAGGAGAGATTCTCGTATATGCACTTTTAAACGAAAAGAAATCAAATTTCTGCTTACACTTGGAACCCAATACCATCTTATTACCCACTTTACCCTTTTGAGGACTTTCTTTCTTTGCAGTAACAATTTGTTTATTAACAGAAACAATTTGTTTCTTAACTGCAAGATCATCGTCACTTTCTTCATTTATGTTCTTTGTGAAAGATTGTATAGACTTAGATTTACTGTTAATAGTAGCTGATTTATGCTTTCTTGTAAATGGAGCACACTCATTTTTACCATCAGTACAACTTTCAGTTGGTGGAAAAATAAAAGTAACTTTTCTCCGCTTTTGAGATTTTTTATCTTCCTGCTCCATAGTCTGTAATAATAAAATGAAATTACACAACAAGTAGAGATAATCAGCATTTATCTAATTTTAGGAAATGTACATTAATCACAAATATAATGTTCTTTTAGATGATTCAAAACAATTTCTTTTTTGGGGGCCGGGTATCCTAAAACGGGACGGGAAAGGGTTTAGGGTTTGATTAGGCGGACCGCTACCGCGGATCCCCCTAATCAAACCCTAAACCCTTTCCCTTGCTTCTCATTTGAAGGCGGCAAGATAAAAAGACACCCTAGAGGGGCCGAGTGAACCCTTTTTTGGGGGGGCGGGTATCCTAAAACAGGAGGGGAAAGGGTTTAGGGTTGGATTAGGGGGACCGCTACCGCGGATCCGCCTAATCCAACCCTAAACCCTTTCCCTTGTTTCTCATTCGAAGGCGGCAAGACAAAAAGACACCCTAGAGGGGCCGAGTGAACCCTTTTGGGGGACGGGATTAAAACTAGGGGCTGAATATCCTAAAACGGGACGGGGAAGGATTTATGGTTGGATTAGGCAGACCGCGGTCTGCCTAATCAAACCTTAAACCCATTCCCTTATTTTAAGAGGATAATATTTGAAAGAAATGCGGGTTTAAAGCTTTGGTACATCGTTACATAATAATATGGACATTTGTAAATTGTTGAAGGTCTATTATAGTTGATCACTCTTGTAACTGGCTTTAAATTAGAAAGGGTCAATTCTAAACAGTTAAAGCTTAGGTAGATGATAATAATTTAGATTCAAATAAACATTCATAATAAACTGCAAATATGTTCTGGCAATAATACTTAATGAAAACGCATATGTTTCTAAACTTAACCGCAGATTATAATTATACATAAATTAACATAAAAGTTCTTAACCCTTTATGGGTTTACTGCAAATAGAAGCATGAACACTGCTCTCACCCTCCAGCAAGTCCTCCCTTAGATGTTTCTTATAACCGTCTATTAATTCCATAGCCTTCACGACTGCTGGCCAAGGTATAGTATTTTCACCATCAATAAGAGCATATGATTCTCGTACAATTTTGTGACAGGTGAGAAACCGACGGTCCATGTCACCCTCGTGTCTTTGTTTTTGTCTATTAGCTTCAAGTTGTCGGGCTATCTTTGTCTCTTTCAGCCGTGATAAACTTCATCTGCGCTTCAACAATGTCCAGCCTTTGTTGTAGTGACTTTGCATTCACTTCAGCTATGTCCAGTTTCTCGTACAGCCCTTTCTGATGTTCTTCTAATACTTCGTTTTTACCAAGCACCTCAATAAGATATTGATCCAGTGAATCTCTTTCGCATTTCATTTCAGCGAGATCATACTCAACGTCAGCGAGTTTTTGCTCGATATCCGACATTATTTCCACATTGGTAACGGAACTCATATTCTGGTTCAGGCAAAAAATAAATGTATTTTAAAAAGAGTGACAATAAACTTAAGGCATTATGGTAAGTACCAACTTCAACCATATTTAAGGCCATACTATAGGGTAAAACAAATTAACGTGGGTTTTGACATTGTATAATTATGCAAAGAGCAAACAATGTTATTGTGAAAACAGATTACAGCAAAAGGTAAAATAATCTTCTCCTACAAATATTAAGCACTTTGCCAGATTGAAATATCTACTATACTTAATTTTGGCAAAACGTTCCAGCCACAAATGCAGTTTGATTTAGAGACCTGAAACAACTTTTAATTCGTCTGGGGACTAAAGTATATATTTTTTTTCACAAGATAAAAAAACATACTGATTAATCAAATAATACTTATAAATGAAATTATCTGAATGTTATATAGGCTACTATTTACATAAAGATATGCATTTCTTTTGCAGGGATAAAATAATTAGAACAAAAAAAAACCTGAAACCAGAGAACCTTTTCAAGGGAGTGAAGACGTTTTATATATGATTATTCCATAGATTTTGTAATTAGCACACTAGTTTAGATAAATATTTATAGTGATTTTTATATTTAAACTGATTATGAAACAGTCTTGAATGGCTTTTGTAAGTATTTCTAATATTAATTAAATAGTATTATGTCGTTTACTGTCATTAACATTCAATACATTTTTTATATATGCTATATCAAAATGCACAACAATATTTCCTATGAACATTATCACTAAAATAAATGTTCCTTTAAAGGCATGACAATGGACATTGACAGGAATACATTATATATGAACCTTTATTTGTATAAAATAAATTACCAGAGCATATTAGAATTTCATTACTACATTATTCTTGCAATAATATTCAATATACTTATTTACATAAAGATATGCATTTCTTTTGCAGGGAAAAAATAATAAGAACAAAAAAAAAACAGAAATTAGAGTACCTTTTTAAGGGAGTGAAGACGGTTTGTATGATTATTCCTTAGATTTTGTAATTAGCACACTAGTTTAGATAAGTATTTATAGTTAGTTTTATATATAAACTGCTTTGGATAAGAATAGGAGAAGTTACAATTTATGAGTGTAGTATTATTTATCTTTTCACATGCATTAGTTTACAACTGCCATTTGACACATGTCTCATTTATTCAAATAATCATGAATAGTGGTGTCTTTTCACCTGAATTATTTTACAACTTGCATCTGAGAGTGTAATTATTAGATGCATTAATTTATATTATTTAATTTAAATGGTACATTGTTAATGGACGTAATGGACATTGTAAATACAGTGATGGGACAATTCTTTTCATGATGTATCGAAAATCCAAAAATTACAAAAGGTACTACGTCAATATAATGAAATATCATTAACAAATAATAGAATGTACTTATATTCTTATATTCTGAATGGACATTGAAAATCAACAAAGAGGTACAAGGGGTATGAGGTAAATATAAAACTTATACTCAAATGTACCTCAGCTGTTTATATATAGTATTACTCGGTTTGATTTAATAGAATAAAAGCAAGTTCGACCGCTGGTCGGGAAATTGATGTTGGGATAGAGTCAAAATCTTCTTCTTCACTGTCTACAACAACAAGATTTCCTAACTCGCGTGCCAAATGATATTGAAACAGGTGCAATGTCCTCCTTGTTAAGAGATTGTCTGTCAAGTAACAAAGACACCTTCGGAAAACCACTACATTATCCCTGGTAGTCGTTCTAACCCCAAATGAAATGCTTGTCTGTAATCTCCTTTCATATTCCTCTCTTAAACGGGCTTCCTCATTGTGTAAGATAAACATCCTAGTCCAACACTTGCATACTGCTTCCATGTTATGTTTGTCAGCTTGATTGACTTTTTGAAAGATTTGTAGCATGTAAGTTTCATCTTGTAGTACTGTGTTTTTTGCATAGTTGTCCTCCACCCCTGCAATTATGGCGTCCTTCCCATTAAATAGCCATCCTAGCATTGTCTTCTTTGCGTCAAGATGATGTTCAATGAATTGTTTTCTGTCTTCCTCTTCAGAATTTGTTACCAATCCCAAGCAAAATAATGACATGATTTCATCTGTAGACAGATTAAGAATGGTTATTCCAAAATGTTCGTTGAACGATAGCATTTAGAACATCATACTGTAAACTTTAAAAACACTATTAATTGAACGATGAACACTGTGAGCAATATTCGAAATTGAGTAAATTGTACAATTAGTATTATAATTTACCTATTACTCCTATTTCATATGTTGTACACAATTTTCCTACTTACCCCAATTACCCCAACACACGTAAATCTCACACAATTGTAAGTAATAAATAACATCCCATTAAACTTGACATGAACATCCAATTAAACTGAAAACGACGAAAATGTAACCAACAAAAGAGGCGAGATTTTCAGGTGATTTTGTCAATGGATTAAATCAACCAAGTATAATTACCTAATAAATACACCAAAAGAATGGACAAAATTCAGGTCAAGTTAGTAAATGAACGTGATTACCTGGCAATGAAGAAGTATTGAAAACGAAGGTGGAGTATAATCAAAATTTATGGAGAAGTTACCTAATACTCCGTAGTTGAAAGAAGTATTTTCTTTGGAAAAATTGTTTGAAAGAAGTATTCCTTTTATCTATTTTAGATTTACACCTAATTGTGTGTTTTATAATTGAACATAAATTGGCTATACTTTCATAATAGGTATTATTAGGTCCACCCTAGATTTACGTGTGTTGGGGTTATTTGGGAAAGTAGGAAAATTGTGTGCAACATATGATATAGAAGTAATAGTTAAATTAAAATACTAATTGTACATATTTACTCAGTTTCGAATATTGCTATTTCCCTTCTCTTTTCTGCCCTCTTCTCATATGATTTGTTTAAATATTAGTGTATACGGAGTATATTTTTTTGTTTTCCTTAAACTGAACATTCTCGTATTAAAATGACCACGCACGATATAAATTAATTGTATCAATTGTGAGATCCTAAAGCAAGAAAGTTACACAGGATGTAAATTTGTTTTCCTTAAAATGAACATTCTCGTATTAAAGCAAGAACATCATTGATTTTGGTGAATATTTGTTTTCCTTAAAATGGACAATTGATCATTATAGAATGTATATTATAACAAGTAGCTTGGGATGAATGCACATCCAGTACAACTTTGGTGTACATACGCCAAAGATCAAAAGTACATTATCAATACAGCAAACCCAATAGACATCAACTAACACCAGATATGTCGACAGCGCAAAAGAAAACTAATAAATTATATTCAGGAACTATTTGTGAGTGTCGTGACACGCTAATGCATGTCTAATAATGTTGTTACGATGTTTGTTGTGCTCAAATGTTAGTAGCGTGCATAGGTACTTGAATCTCAACATTATTAACGATCTCATCTGTAAAAAAAAAAAAAAAACAACAACATGAAATTAGAATTTAATAACCAACAAGATAACATTGATTTGGTCTAAATAAGTTACAATTAAAATGTAAAACTCACATCAATTTTGGACAGTCCACAGTCCCAAGTGGCTATTCCCATAAATGTTTCCATGTGCCTCATGGTGTAGATACCACAGTCAAAAATATTTCTGTTATTTCTCCATGGAAGCATTGCTATTGTAGGATCCATGCCCATTACTATATTAGTTTTCTCCATAGTTGATTGATTTTCACCCAAAAACCGTGCAAAAGCATCACCCTGTAACACAATAATAAAAATTAGACGAGATGAACCATAATGTACATGAATTTACCAATGCAAGTGAATGATAATAATTCATAGTTGAGGAGAATGTAAATTTACTAGTTCAAGTACACTATCACCATACTCTTCTAAGACACTCCCCCTTCTAATGCGATTGTCAAGAATCATGAGACATTTCCTTGGCAGGTCGAAAACGTACAACAAATAATGATTCTCAAGTGCAATAGGGAAGACGAACTAGCATCAGGAAAAGAAACAATTGTAAGGTCACTGACAGGTAAAGGTTAATTTTATGTTAAGTAATAGCACATTTTGAAAACTTTGACAGTACATTCACTGACTTCTATTCAAATAGACTACTACAGTAATACTGAATTTAATTTCAATTACTAAATGAAGTGAGGGACTGACTAGTTCAATGGATGGTAGATCAATCCACTCAAACTCATTTAATTCTACTTTGATGCGACGCTTGAAAGGTTTGTAACGATGATCATCAATAGAAGCACATGTGTTCTTCATTAATAACAACTGCACAATGAAGATAAAATTTTAGTAATGTGAAAATGTTGGAAATAGTAAACTGAAATACATGAAAACAATGACCAAACTTACATATGTAAGTGTACTAAAAAAGAATCGTGTGGGATTGGTTGGATTCCCATCCTTTTCTTTGTAGTTTAGATATGCCGACCAAGAATCTATGACAAAGCTTGAGATATAGTGATACGGTTTTAATGACAACAGTTGATCCCAACCAAGGACATTATTTTTGAACTCAAATAACGTATTCTCGCACAAAAAAAAGTAATAGCATTATGATTAGCAGCAGATATGTAAAGATGAACTATGTAAATGAATATTAAATATTAAATCTTCTGTATGTAATTACCAACTGTTATCCACAGAGCTCTGACCAGTGAACACATAATTTGAAATCTGATATTGCATTGATGTCAAAGGTATGAAGGGATTCGTGTCGTCAATAGCATCAAGGAGAGGTTGACAGGAAGGACTCTTACTAAAATGATATTGATTCCCTGTTTTCGGATATAAAGGTGAACGATCAGCAGACAATTTCTTTCGTTTTTTACCCCGCTCTGGTGCTGCATAAACAGAAGAGTCCTCATCTTCCGGGAACACACCTAAACTGAATGACACAGCAGCATTTGTAGGCGCATCCTTATTCCTCTCAGCAATCAATTTTCTCACTTTACGAAGAGTCGCTATGTGTTTGCTAGCAGAAGTGGGTTGTTTGTTGAAAACCTGGTCTGTTTGATATGATGTTTGAATAGGTGTTTCAGTTAAAAGAGCAAGAATTTCTAACGGTGGCACTTCTGCACATCTTGTTCTTAAGGTGGCTCTAACAATGTCATGTTTGTCCCTCACAATCTGTTTAATGCATGGCCAGTTACAAGATGGATCAACAATCCCATCTTCAATGGGGCTGTCAGGAACATCAATCAACAAAGGATAAGAGGAGTTTTTTAAGATGCTACACGAAGTGCGGCGAACTCTAGGACGATTAACAATCTCTTCTATTGTAGGGCTGTCGGGAACATCAATTATCACAACAGAAGAAGAGTTTTTGTCAACTGTTTGTAAAGTATGACAAATGCTAGGATGATGTACTACTCCTGTAACACCCCGGCCCAAACCGGGTCGAGAGCGATTACTTATGATAGCTCACCAGGCTGTGTACATGGCCCACAGATCAACACGGGTCCTTTATAGCGCATTTTGTCCTCACTCATGCGCATCCCGGAAACCTTCCCAGGAGGTCACTCATCCTAAGACTACTCCCAGTCAATCACGCTTAACTTTGAGTTCTTTCGCATGGATGACCATAAAAGAAAGTGCACTTTGTTGATATGAGTAGTACTTTCAATCCCTTTAAGCACTAGTCATTTAAGCCTATCACTGGACCTCTTCAATTAACATGGGGTTTTACAACTCCTATTGTAGAACTGTCAGAAACTTCAATTATCACAGCAGAAGAAGAGTCTTTGGTGAATCTCGATGGAGGTTGACAAATAGTAGGTGAATCAGGACTAATTTGCACAACCATAGTGACATTTGTGTTCTTTAGTTTTAAATGTTGTTTTTTTTAAAAAAAAAACATATAAGACAGAAACATAAAGCCATTAAAAATACATATATCTAGAAAGGACATGCTAAACATTAAGAAAGTACATGAAGAAAATACATCCTAAATATTAAGCCATAGCAAAGAACATCAAAATTATTAGGAAATAATGCGTATAAATTCCGACATATTGATATGAAGCACAGGTATCCAGAAACTAAATGCTAAACATTAACAAACTACATCAAAATCACTAGCAAACAATGCGTATAAATTCCGACATATTGATATGAAGGACACGTATCCAGAAAGTAAATGCTAAACATTAAAAAAGTACATGAAGAAAATACATCCTAAACATTTAAAAATATTAAGCCATAGCAAAGTACATCAAAATCATTAGGAAACAATGCGTATAAATTCCGACATATTGATGCACCTGAGAAATAATATTAAGACTGATTTATAATGAACATCTTTGAACATTAATAGCTAAGGAAACTATGTAAAATTCGAAGCAGATGAAAAGTAAACACAGTTGTTTTTAGCAAATAATTAAAGGCAAAAAGTATAACCTTCATTCCGATAGAGAGCGATAAAGAGTAAGTGAACGATCTGAGAATGAGAAAACGTGTAGCTACAATTTAATTGACAGGTTTAACAAAAAGTAGTAAGATGTTAAAGAGAAGAAGTTTAAAGTGGCGGTATTTTTTAAAAAAATTGGGTCATACTATAATGCCATAAGTCCATTCTTTTTTTTTTCTTTTTTTGTTTATTCCAACTGCTAGAACCGTTTGAACCTCTACTTTTATATACCCATTTTATACTTAAAACTTTAGATTAGGTCAAATTAGGATATATGGTCATTTAACACAATGGTAATGTTATAATTTGTCAATGTATTTTCTAAAATTTCTAAATGTACTTTTTCGACATTCATAATGTACAAATTAGCTCAAGTTGTTGGATTACGAACGGCCACAAGATTGAAAGAAACCCTAGAGGGGGCGAGTGAACGCTTTTTGGGGACGGGATAAAAACTAGTGGGCCAAGTATCCTAAAACGGCATGGGAAAGGGTTTAGGGTTGGATTATAAACGGCCGCAAAACCAAAAGAAACCCTAGAGGGGGCGACCGAACCCTTTTTGGGGACGGGATTAAAACTAGGGGGTCGGGTATCCTAAAACGGGATCGGAAAGGGTTTAGGGTTGGATTAGGCAGACCGCTACCGCGAATCCACCTAATCCAACTCTAAACCCTTTCCCTTATGTGTGGTTTGTATAGCCGCAAGACCAAAAGACACCCAACAAGGGGCGAGTGAACCCATTTTTTGGGAAGGGATTAAAAATAGATCTTTGACAGTTTATTAAACAGGTTTTCCTGTTTACACTGTATATATTATGTAATTTATGTAAACAGTTTAATTAAAATGTCCGTTATCTATATTCATAATGTACATATTCTGCTAATTAGGTGCAACTAAAATATCATTAAGCACTGTTTGGAAAATGTACATTATATTATATTTCAAGGTACATTAAATTATTTTAAAAAGAACATGAAACATTAATTAAATTGTAATGGATGTGATCGTTTAATAAGATAGAAAACTTCAAAACTTCATTCATATACTTAGATTATGATGTCGCTATAGATAGATCTTTGACGTGATTTTAGACCTATTTTCCTGTTTTTAATGTATAATAGAAATAAATGTGCTTTCAATTTAATTCAAATGTCCATTATGTATATTCATAATGTACATGTCTTTATTTTACAAAAGAGATTTAAAAGCGGAGACTGAAATGTACATTATATTATTTTGCTAATTCAGTACATCATAAGTCGCTATTCAAGGAGATAATAACGTTCAAGTAAATAGCACGCCAAAAATAGACAAAGAAGTACTTTAATTAAGTGAAACTAAACATTTGTTCACAAATTCAACATTTTGCTTATGCAATTGCAAATCATTACACATACTAACGTACACTAGAATTTAAAACATCATACTACATGAACAGGGATGTCATCAGACAAATTTTAACGTACTGCGTAGATAATATTTGAACATTAAATGTAATCGCTAGCTTTAGAGAAATGACCCTTCTTCGCATGATCAGCGACAGTTTCACGGCAATTGTTGTGGTCGAACATTAGTAATGTGCATAGATATTTGTATCGTAACACTTTAAGCATGCTCCGCTTCAAAACAGAAGCCAACAATTAACAAGATAGGCAAAACACAATGAACATGAATTTCTTTAAAATAATAACCAACACTCACATCATTTTTCATCAGGCCACATTTCCAAGAGATTAATCCCATAAATATTTCCATGTGTCTCATTGTGTATATACCATAGTCATCAACATTGTAGTTATTTCTCCAACTAAGCTTTGCAACAATGGGATCCATAGCCAACACAACGTTGCTAGAGTCAGAAGTTTTTGGGTTCTCACCCAAAAACCTTCAAAGAGCATCAATCTATGACAAAACATTTTAAATCAGTGTTAAGCGCGACTAATAGTCCCAATTCAATAGAACAACAAGAATTTGTCAAATTCAAACATACTGTTTTTTTTTTTTTTTTTGGTGAAATGTGAGTCGTAATATTATATCAAAAAACAAAAAGTATCATTTACAAGGATTTTAAAGAGTAAGGCTCCCAACAAGCAACCAAACTATAGAACCTACTACAAGCCAATATTCCTAAGCATAGCTAGGCTAACTTGATCCATGTTTGGACCAGCTTTGAACTTGATACGTCTCCTGGCTTCCTCTTCAATCTGTTTAGCAACAATTTTAGGTCTGGTGATGAAGTTATTGATCCTTGCATTATTTCTCTGCAGCCAGACATTATAGCAGTAAGCAATCATCACCACTGCCATTATCTTCCTGGTCGTGATCCCTCGTGGGGTTTAGTTTTCAGTACTTTTCGTTAGGAGCACCTAGACCAAAACACAATTTATAACTTCACAAAGAACTCTACAATTAGTAAAGAGGCAAGTAAAGGTCGGATCCCAAGGGACGGGAATTGAGATGAGATTTCTATTGCAACTAGTGGTGTCTAAGGGTGTCACAATTGGGGTTTGAAGTAGAAGGTCACTAAACTAAATAGCAATGAAAGTAAACAAGCAAGATGAATAAAAAGGGATGTAAACAATTGATAAAAAGCACTAGGGTGTCATGGGGTCATAGGGGATTCATGGGAATTGATCATACAAACATATTCTCAAGTTATAAGCAAGCAATTATTGTTGTGATGGATCGAGTTGGTTTATATCTTACAATCCTAGGAAAGTTTGGGTCCCGGTGTAACACCCCGGTTTATAAAAGAAGTCCTCGTCAAGACATTCTCTAATAAAACGGACTGTTACCATCTCGGTTTCCCGAGGTAGTGAATAACAAATTAAACTCCAAGGCAATTTATATAATATTTTAACTTAATTATTACAAATCCTCTTTTCAACTCAAATTACAAGAACTGACATAAATAAAAGTGAAAGTCTTCTAGATGATGATCTAGCTACTAAGTCGTCCGATCCAATGTCTCACGCCCATCCAACTCCCGTTCTATCTCTTAAACCTGTCAAGTCTGCTCCTCATAAAACGGTTCATCACAGGTGTTCACGAATACACAGGGTCAACCACGAGGTTGAGTAGGGAAAACAATAAAACAATAAAATATGATATGCATGATACTCCGTCACCTCCATCTCCACCTCAACTCATCACACACATCTCATACCCCGGAACGCCCAGCCATACCGATCTCCGGTAGACTATATATCGACCAAGTCGATCGCCACTCGCGAGAGAGGACACCAGGGCAAGTCTGCGAGAACCCGCCTTTGGGCCTTATCACAACATCATCATCACCGCACCACATCACCACAACATTCTCCATCTCCAATGCATATGAATGCTCAAAAGAAATGAATGCAACACAATATATATATATATATATATATATATATAATGAACTGATAAATCATAAAATCATGCCAGTTACCCGACGTTGCGATATCATACTCAATATGATCAATTCAGTCAATCACCTTCCGTATATATAAATCGTACTTAAATCAACAACCAGAAATCAAGTAAACACAATTCAACAACAACGATAATAGGACAAGTGTATTTCCCTACCTCAAAGTGCCAGCAATTCCAATTAAGCAGTTAAGCAGTCCAGAAAGTAAAGCAATGAATTTGATTATCGATCCTTCACGAATCCGTCACCTAAAACAATTATAATATTTATAATTACTAACTACTAAATATAGCAATCTTCCAAAATAGAAGCTTTCCCGAAATACAGTCCCGACACCAAACTTATGCCCAACTGATAGCTA
Organism: Silene latifolia; assembly: GCF_048544455.1. Lineage (NCBI taxonomy): Eukaryota > Viridiplantae > Streptophyta > Magnoliopsida > Caryophyllales > Caryophyllaceae > Silene > Silene latifolia. The sequence continues at coordinate 62,421,196 of NC_133530.1, read as the reverse complement.
AAATAACCCGATTAATATTTGACCCAACTTCCCAAAATAGGAAGTTATTAAAGTATAATTTCTTAAAATGGAAACCTTCCCGATATAGTAACTTTCCACTTTAACCAGTCCCGACTCAAAATCCATCTCTAATTATTTAAACGACTTGGGGATTAAATTAAATAAATTATTTAATTGACTCGGGAATAAAATTAAATAACTAATATGATAATAAAATATTAAACGAATTAAACGTTTTAAGAAAACCCGAATCAAACATAAAACAATTCAACAACCCGACTTAAAACCCGTCTTTAATCATTTAATTAAATAACTCGGAATTAAATTAATTAATTAAGCATGTGACCCATTATCGAAATATAACGATTAACCATCACGAAACCCGTTTCAAAACTAAAAACAACTCGTCACCTACACCACCCCCTTCACACGCACTCACCCGCCACCACAGGCCACCGTGAGGCCGTGTCAACCACCATCCCCAACACCCACTCTGACCCAGCCACCAAGAACCACCCCCATCGGGTCGACCCTCTCCCGCGTCAAACCATGGCCGCCATTTGGCCTGGTTCACCACCACGCCTCACCAAACACCCTTTGTTCTCTCCGCAACCACCGCGGCTCTCACCCATCCCCTGCCAAACCACCACCTACCTACTCGCCGCAAGCCCATGAACCCAGACGACATGGCGCCACCGTTTCGACCTCCCCCTAGTCCACGGTGGCACCACCCCAAATCTAATCACTCAAACTCGCCTGCAAACACACATTTTAACCCGTTTGCCACCCCCTGTCGCGCCACCTATTTCACCACCACCACCACCTAAAGCCACCATAACCACCACCATTACATTCGTCACATACCACCCATTTCCCTTACCCCGTCAACAACCACCATAAACGCCCCTATCAGACACGAACAACCACCCAAAAACCCGACATAAACAATGAAAACAGAGAAGGGTTGCTCTTACCTTTTCCCGCCGCCATAACAGCCACCACGGTCGTCTATGGTCGTCGCTAATCACCCCTAGCTCTTCCTTGTTGTGCCGTCAACCACCCACGAATACTCTCTCTCTCTCTCTCTATGCGGATTCGTGATGATTGGTGTTGATGAAGGAGGGAGGCGTGAGGGAGGCGGGTGAGGGAAGGGGTACTATTAGGTTTAGGGTTAGGGTTAGGGTTAAATTGGGCTGAACAGTTATTGGGCCAGCTCACATGTGTCAGCTCACATTCCGAATTCTATATAAAACCGTCTTAATTAACTTAGATCGATACAACGCGGTTAATTAAAATAATTTACGTAATTATCGACTCAACAATTATCCCGCCTTAATTAGTAATATAAAATGTATAATAATTAATATATAATAGTATCCGTTTAATTTATTATATAAAAATACGGGGTATTACAGTCTTCCCCCCTTAAAATGAACTTCGTCCCGAAGTTCGCTCCCATACTCAAACCTCAAAAGGGTATTGTATATCGCACTTACGGACGTCACGCATTTCTAACATGGTTAACACACACTTTTGACACATCAATTAAACATAATAAATACGGAATGTTACATTCTGCCCTCCTAAAAATGAAATTCGTCCCGAAGTTTAACTCGTCTTTACTTAACCCAATTAACTAAGACTAATAACTACCTGAGAACACAACTGTATAACAACTAAATAATCACCTGAGAACACCGTCATTTTCCATCTAATTTCCGATCTCAAACTCAATTAACTCAATAACCATGGTCGCACTGGACCGCAAACGTAACTCGGCACAAAGGCCCCACAACTCATAACTCAATACCAGTAGTTTAACTACACTCTCTTTTTACACCTCAACCAACTAACAGAAGTAGGAACAAAACATATAGAACTCGTTTGCATAGGCAACCTCACAACGAAACGTCAACTTGATCAAAACTACAATCTACAACAGGTGCAATTCAAGCATTAAGATTTTACAATCCTACCCAACTAAAAACATGGTTACGTCCTCGTAACCTTCATTATTATAACCAAAGTTCTCAAACTACCGCTAACAACTGAAAGAGAATAAAAGATTCACAACTCACGCTCAAGTTAACTAATCCCTACCAAAGACAATCCACCTACAAGCTCTCTCAAGGAAGCTACCGTTACCAGTAAAATCATTAGTAATTATTCATTTGACCAATAATTGTAATCTCATACCTTAGAACATAGGGGATTAATCCTCCTAAGAAAGAATTAGGGTCAAAACTTAATAAATCGATTTATGAAAATTTATAACCTAATAGGTCCGTCGACTTTCCTTTACTTAATTGTCTGATTTTAGGTCAAGACACAGAATCACCCATAAAATGAAGACAACTTGATTCGCGAGTATTTATCGGCCTAGAAATATTTTTAATCCTCATAACAAAGGGTTTGGGATTTATTTACGAATGACGAAAGCACATTGATTGGCAAATTTTTACAAACATATTGGTCGAGTCAAACAAGCGAGTAAACCACGATATTGGAAAGTTAACATACAAGACTATCATGCATAAAATTTCGTTCTTGGTATTGAATATATTTTGACTGCACCCAAGACCATGACATAAAAGATTAATGTATTTAATTACACAAATTTTACAAGTATTATTTTTGTCATGTCATGCTAATATTAACATACCATGTTGACACACAATTCACTTAAATCACCACATTACATTTTCCGTTTTGACATTCGTAATTAACCACAACCCACCAATTCGCTATATGAACGAACAACATGACTAAATTATCCCACTACTTATGACTCCGTTCTAGTTTCATTCCTCCAGACTAGCAATTATCATGGACACATACAACCAGACACCTATTTGGAAATCTCATTCGAATTTATACTCATACGACACAAATTTAACTTCATTTTCAAAACTTTTACTTTCTTACGGGACGGTGAATAATTTTCCTAACATAAATCTTATAATGAGCCGTTCATAGAATCCATTTACGACTTACTACGAAACTCATAATCGATAAACTTAATTCAATTCCTTTAAACAAAACGAGCTTAGGTGTCGACTCATATATTATAATTTACGAGTTCATCTTATTCATTTCAGTCCTATCTTTACTAATGCACGACTATTACCTCAATCATCAGGATTTTAGTTGCACTTCTTTACTCAGTTATATTCACGGCTCAATTAAACGTAACTATAACGACTATCATTGGAACCAATGCATATCATGTGAATCATTAAAGGGTTATCCATTATAATTGTCAATATAATTATCATAAACACTTTTTATTAAAATATAATTGATAGTAATGACTCGAGAATATAGATATGTCAAATGTCGTGTTATATCAAACAATTTCCTTTATATCACACCCATACAATTGCAAGAATCACTTTAGCATTTTATGATAATATAATAATGAACATATCCAATAAGAAATAACACACTGTTTATTATCGTGTCATAGGTTTAGGTTCAATTGAAATCATTTAATGCGATGAAGATAATAATTATAACTATGGGCACACAACTTATATGAAAGACATTAGAACTCAGATGACATCCTACACGTGTGAACATTTAGACACAATCATTACTACCATCCATGTGTAAACTTTTAAACATAACTATTATAATTTTCATGCGAGTATATTAGAACAATCAAATTACTTTTAATACCATCAACTTTACCAAGATATGACAATATAGTTTTATATTTATATATATCCGACCACTATGCAAATATGATGAACAAACCAAAGATATTCCAACGTGCCAAACGTATTTAAAATATGCAAACAACTGGACTCGTATAAAATATTTCACCCTCGGTTAAAATCAAATTAAGATATCCAATTTTACTCATACTATCATGCCAACCATGTTATCGACTAAGTTTTAAATTTATCACTTGTTAAGATACATAACTACTGAACATGCGTGCTACTATCGTCATATAAAACATTATAAATTCACCTTACTGAGGCTCTTAATTTAATCAAACAATTGTATGAAAATTCAACATAGACGCACATTTTAAATGTTTTGATTCACGTTGTAATTTCTAAAGACCACGAACAAATAACCGTTCAATTAAAACTTGATTCATATTACTTTTATAAAACACGGAGATTAAAAACACAGGGAAAAAGAATTAGGTTTAAAGCACAAGGATTCCATTTTTAAAGAATTTTACAACTCAGTTTGCTAAACTTATTATTTAATATTGAGACATCAAGATTTTTAGGGACTTATCAATTTGAAAATATATGCGAATTTTATGATCGATGGAGTTGGAATTATGCGAAAATTATTAGTACAATTTAAATGGGGATTTTATAAAATCGCTGATCAAAACATCACTGCACAGGAACTTCCTAACCACAGCTTACTAAAACATTTATTACTCCTAATCCGTATATCATATAAGTATGAAACCAACGCTAAATGAACACTAATTCACGAGGCTATCTCTCATAAAATTTTCATCGATAGGCGATAAACAGAAAAGAAATGGCAGTAAGGTCGATTAAAGGGTAACACCAACCAGAACGAGTTTTATCACTAAGTTATTCATTTTCTATGTCCCATTTCTTACAACTATACTATCGATACTAATCCATCCTAACTTAAATCTCACACTGTACAATTCGTAACATCTACCCCATAGAATCCTTTCGCATCTCGATCTACTCCGTATATCTAAATCACGATCGTTATGACTATAAATATGCAATTCGATAGTGTTTCTAATTACTATCACAATACTATACTAGCATGGCTTTGGGATCACATAACCGCATATTACTTAGTCATAGTAGTGCTATCAACACATCATTCATACAAATTACTTACCGTAGCGTTGTCCTGCAATAATCAATGTATCAATCAATTAACACTTAGGCAACGATAGATGAATTTCCTGTTCAACCTCAAGCAACTTTTCTACCCTTTCTCTCGTATATACTCGGGGTTTCCGGTCAACAAAGAGGGCCACAGGTTCGGTGTGAGGGGGCCCCTAACTCATACCTTACCTTAGTGTGCTCCACAGTTCTATCCCGGTGTTCATTTTAATTAGACACATCTTATGTTCATTGGGCTCATTGGTTTAGGCACGAGGATCGTTCGCTCACGATACCACTTTGTAACACCCCGGTTTATAAAAGAAGTCCTCGTCAAGACATTCTCTAATAAAACGGACTGTTACCATCTCGGTTTCCCGAGGTAGTGAATAACAAATTAAACTCCAAGGCAATTTATATAATATTTTAACTTAATTATTACAAATCCTCTTTTCAACTCAAATTACAAGAACTGACATAAATAAAAGTGAAAGTCTTCTAGATGATGATCTAGCTACTAAGTAAATCGATCCAATGTCTCACGCCCATCCAGCTCCCGTTCTATCTCTTAAACCTGTCAAGTCTGCTCCCCATAAAACGGTTCATCACAGGTGTTCACGAATACACAGGGTCAACCACGAGGTTGAGTAGGGAAAACAATAAAACAATAAATATGATATGCATGATACTCCGTCACCTCCATCTCCATCTCAACTCATCACACACATCTCATACCCGGGAACGCCCACCATACCGATCCCCAAGTAGACTATATATCGACCGAAGTCGATCCGCCATTCCTTGTTGAGGACACCAGGGCAAGTCTGCGAGAACCCGCCCGGGCCTTATCACAACATCATCATCACCGCACCACATCACCACAACATTCTCCATCTCCAATGCATATGAATGCTCAAAAGAAATGAATGCAACACAATATATATATATATATAATGAATCGATAAATCATAAAATCATGCCCGTTACCCGACGTTGCGATATCATACTCAATATGATCAATTGGTCAATCACCTTCCGTATATATAAATCGTACTTAAATCAACAACCAGAAATCAAGTAAACACAATTCAACAACAACGATAATAGGACAAGTGTATTTCCCTACCTCAAAGTGCCAACAATTCCAATTAAGCGATTAAGCGATCCAGAAAGTAAAGCAATGAATTTGATTATCGATCCTTCACGAATCTGTCACCTAAAACAATTATAATATTTATAATTACTAACTACTAAATATAGCAATCTCCCAAAATAGAAGCTTTTCAAAAAATACGGTCCGACACCAAACTTATGCCCAACGATAGCTAAAATAACCCGATTAATATTTGACACAACTTCCCAAAATAGGAAGTTATTAAAGTATAATTTCTTAAAATGGAAACCTTCCCGATATAGTAACTTTCCACTTTAACTTGATCCGACTCAAAATCCATCTCTAATTATTTAAACGACTTGGGGATTAAATTAAATAAATTATTTAATTGACTCGGGAATAAAATTAAATAACTAATATGATAATAAAATATTAAACGAATTAAACGTTTTAAGAAAACCCGAATCAAACATAAAACAATTCAACAACCCGACTTAAAACCCGTCTTTAATCATTTAATTAAATAACTCGGAATTAAATTAATTAATTAAGCATGTGACCCATTATCGAAATATAACGATTAACTATCACGAAACCCGTTTCAAAACTAAAAACAACTCGTCACCTACACCACCCCCTTCACACGCACTCACCCGCCACCCACAGCCACCGTGAGGCCGTGTCAACCACCAGCCCCAACACCCACTCGACCCACCACCAAGAACCACCCCCACCGGGTCGACCCTCGCCGCGCGTCAAACCATGGCCGCCATTTGGCCTGGTTCACCACCACGCCTCACCAAACACCCTTTGTTCTCTACCTGCAACCACCGCGGCTCTCACCCATCCCCTGCCAAACCACCACCTACCTACTCGCCGCAAGCCCATGAACCCAGACGACATGGCGCCACCGTTTCGACCTCCCCCTAGTCCACGGTGGCGCCACCCCAAATCTAATCACTCAAACTCGCCTGCAAACACACATTTTAACCCGTTTGCCACCCCTGTCGCTGCCACCTATTTCAGCCACCACCACCACCTAAAGCCACCATAACCACCACCATTACATTCGTCACATACCACCCATTTCCCTTACCCCGTCAACAACCACAATAAACACCCCTATCAGACACGAACAACCACCCAAAACCCCGACATAAACAATGAAAACAGAGAAGGGTTGCTCTTACCTTTTCCCGCCGCCATAACAGCCACCACGGTCGTCTATGGTCGTCGCTAATCACCCCTAGCTCTTCCTTGCTGTGCCGTCAACCACCCACGAACACTCTCTCTCTCTCTCTCTATGCGGATTCGTGATGATTGGTGTTGATGAAGGAGGGAGGCGTGAGGGAGGCGGGTGAGGGAAGGGGTACTATTAGGTTTAGGGTTAGGGTTAGGGTTAAATTGGGCTGAACAGTTATTGGGCCAGCTCACATGTGTCAGCTCACATTCCGAATTCTATATAAAACCGTCTTAATTAACTTAGATCGATACAACGCGGTTAATTAAAATAATTTACGTAATTATCGACTCAACATTTATCCCGCCTTAATTAGTAATATAAAATGTATAATAATTAATATATAATAGTATCCGTTTAATTTATTATATAAAAATATGGGGTATTACACCCGGAGCCGAATCGATTAGATTGTACAACACCTACAAGTCGACTTAATCTTCCTTACTCAACAATATGCATGGTCTAATGAGACTCGAGTTGGTTTATGTCTTACAAGTCTCATTGAAAAGATAGGTGATGGGTAAAAAATGCAAGGATTCATAGGCTCACATTTCATCAAACATAACATGTGCATAAGTTGAGATCACAACAAGCAAGCAAATAAACTATGAAAGCATATTAATTTAAGTATGAATCATTCCCCATGTTGGTTTCCCCTAATTACCCATTAACCCTAGCTAAGGAAACTACTCACTCATTATCATGTTGAACATGCTAGCAAGGTTGTCAATCATACCAACAAGGTGAAACATGATGAATAAATGAAAGTGATTAACAATAATTAAAAAGGGATTAAGAGAATTATACCTACTAATGATTCCAATAATAAAGAAAAGAATAAAAGAAGTACTTGATGCTTGATTGGAAGGTTGTCAATCTCCCAATAATAACCCAAATAATCTTCAATTATCCAAAATAAAGGATGAACAAGAGAGAGATTAAGGAAATAAAACTTGTATTAAAACTTGATTAAATGTTGATTACAAGATTAAAGAGAGATTTGATTGATATTAACTACACTAAAGATTGCTAAGAAGAACATGCTCTTCTAATTAGACTAATGGGGTATTTATAGTGGGGATTAGGTACATGAATTAGGGTTAACTAAGGGCTTAAATGACGATTAAGTCCCTTGTTGAGGAATCTCCAGTCTCTAGGGAGACTCCGGTCTCTAGAAAAAGATGTGCATCCTTCCTTGAAGCTTGTAGAAGACGAAATGGGACTGTCTGGGAATCCGGGAGTCTTTAGCACAGGACGGGCGGATTTGGCAGTTTCTGGACGGGCCTCCAGAGGGTGAAGACGGGCGTCTTCTGGAGGTTCTGCCCGGGCGTCTTGTGGGGGAAGACGCTCGGATTGTGGGGTGGTGGACGGGCGTCTTCTAGGCAATCCGCACGGATTGTCAGGCAGTCTCGTTCCTTCTTCTTTTCTTCCCTTTTCTTCATAAAATCCTTGAGGATTTCCTAGGGGATGCAAGGATCTTTTCTCATCATTGCCCATCTACTATAGTATGTACAAAGGCCTTCTAATCTTGTCTCTCCTTGATGCTTGGTCATTGAATTCAATCAATTTAGCCTCATTTTGCCATGAAAATGCAAGGTTTGCACTCCTTTCCTACCAAGGACACAAAACCTCAAAGAATATGCAAAACAAAGAACTAAAGACAATAAATGACCCAAATATGCACTAAAAAGCATGGGAACAAGGCTAATTCGGGGACTAAATATGCTCTAATTATGGTCACATCACTTCCACTGAATCGACCCTGTATTACCTGCTACCATTTCATTGACAGCAGGCATAGGTCTGCCAAGCCAAATTTCTAGCTTACCTCTGATCCTGCTGCTGTAAGGACAGTAGATAAAGAGGTGTTCATTAGTTTCAGGCATACTATCACAGCAACAACAGTGATTATCATTGCTGCAACCAATTTTAAACAGTTTATCTTTGATGTTCAGTCGTCCTTGGAGAGTAATCCAGGTTATCATTGAGTGCTTAGGAGTATTCCAGTTGTTCCAGACGAGCTTAGTCCAATTCTGAGCAGGATGAGGCATGACCAGCCAGTCATATCCTCCTCTGATTGAATATCCATGAGCTTGAGCAGTCCAGGTACCATCAACATATCCATCTTTCAGTAAATATTTTACTTTACACACGTTTTTCCAGGACCAGGGGGCAGTTGCAGGAGGTTTATAGTTATGCCATTGCTGCTGTTTGATGTAAATATTATTTATCCATCTAATCCATAGTCTATCTGCTTTTGAATAGACCTAACTCACCAATTTACCAATTGTGGCAACATTCCATAGCTCAGCTTTCTTTATTCCCAGACCACCTTCAGGTTTTGGCAGAGTAACCTTGTCCCAAGCAACCAAGGGAACTCTATGATATTCAGAGCTACCATCCCAGAGATAGTTTCTACAAATTGCTTCAATTCTTTTAATGACACTCTTTGGGATGATAAACATGGAAGCTCAGTAATTGTAGAGGGTATTTAGCACTGAATTTATGAGAGTAAGCCTACCAGCATATGAAAGTTTTTTGGCACCAAGGCTTCGAATTTTTCCAACCATTTTCTCTGTTAGACTGTTGCATTCCTTCTTTGTCAGTCTTCTAGCTTGAATGGGAACTCCCAAGTATCTAAAAGGCATCTGGCCCTCACAGAAACCAGTGACCCTCTTGATATCCTCCTGCAGAACCTCATCCATTACATTAAAGAATATTTCTGATTTGGTGTTATTCATATTGAGACCAGTTGCTTCAGAAAAAGAGGAAAAAGCTCTCATGAGAAGCATGACAGAGTGAGCATTTCCTTTGCAGAATAAGAGCAGGTGGTCTGCAAACATCAAATGTGTCAATTTGAGGGACTTGCATAAAGGATGGTATTGGAATGGCCATTTCTCAGTAGCAAACTTGATCAATCTTGTTAAATACTCCATGCACATGGTAAAGATCAAAGGAGATATAGGGTCTCCTTGTCTAAGACCTCGTTACCCCTTGAAATATCCAAAATTGCTTCCATTTAAGGATAAAGTAAAAGCAGTAGACTTGACACATACCATAACCAGTTGAGTAAAATGAGTAGGGAAATTGAGCCCATGGAACATTTGTTCAACAAAATCCCATTCAACAGTGTCATGAGCCTTTTGAAGATCAATCTTGAAGAGACATCTAGGGGAGACACCCTTTCTTGAGTACTGTTGGACAATATCTTGGCAAATGAGGACATTCTCAATGATGGACCTGCCCTTTATAAAGGCTCCTTGGTTATCATGGATGAGGTCAGGCAAAACCAAGGATAACCTATTACAAAGCAGTTTGGAAATGATCTTATACAGCATATTATAGCAGGCAATTGGTCTAAAATGCTTCACAGAAGTAGGTCTCTCACATTTAGGGATCAAAGTAATGTTGGTAGCATTTATTTGAGTAAGAAATTGGCCTGTCATAAAGAATTCAGTTACTTCAGCACAAATATCTTGGCCAACTACATCCCATGAGTCTTTGAAAAACTTACTTGTGTACCCATCAGGCCCTGGTGCCTTATCATTAGGAATTGAGAAAACAACTTGTTTTATTTCCTTATTAGTCACCTGCTCAGACAGGATAGCAGCATGCTCCTCAGTGCAGTGATTCCCTTTTCCCAAAACATCAGTTCTGACAGCTGTGGTGGTCTTCCTGCTCCCAATAAGAGATTGGTAGTATGCCAGGAAGGCTTGTTGGATACTCTGGCTGTCTTTACACAACACCCCATTTTGATCTTCTATTTGGATGACCTTGTTCCTGATACACCTTTTCTTAATGGCTCCATGAAAATAGGCAGTATTACTATCCCCATCCTCTAACCACTAAGTCTTGGCTTTTTGAATTAAGAAGCTATCCCTTGCCTTAGTCAGGTCTCTAACACTAGCAAGAAGCTCCATCTCCTGGGACAATAACTCAAGACTGGTGGGATCCTGCATCAGTTGTTGCTGAATGTTATCCAGTTGTTGCATAGCCATACTTGCTTTTTTTTCAATATCTGAGTAGGACTCTCTATTCAGTGCTTTCAAAGCCCCTTTAAGACTCTTCAGTTTCTTTACAATACAAAACATCTTAGTGCCATTGTAAGATTTGCCCCAATCATTATTGACTATGCTGGTAAAAGATGGTGCTGAGCTCCACATATTGAAGTATTTGAAACTAGCATTTTTCCTGCCACCAAGCTTAATATCACTAACAATACACGGATTGTGATCTAGCAGAGCCTCAGGATAAAAGTAATCCATCATATCAGGGAACACATTAATCCAAGCTTGGTACAATCATACTGTTAACAGTGGAGATACACCATATTTCTTGACGCGTCTTCATCTGAGAGTGAGTTGTCAAGAATGACGAAACGCTTCCTCACCAGGTCAACCACGTATAAGAAGAAGTGTTTCTCGTGTACAATTGGGGAAAAAAAAAACTGAAATTACAAAACAAATGACGTACAACCATAAGTACATTCAAACTCTTGGAAGGGTACATTTTAACTAATCGTGAGGCACATGTAAAAAATGAGAACGGTACATTGTAATATAAAGTGACCTCATTTAATACAAACGCAAAGAAAATTCCCTTTGACTCAAGCAGTTGAAATAAAACAAAAGCAGAATGCACACATGGAATGATAGTATGACTCATGGTCTATGTTCCCAACGTGTTCATATAGTTGCAACTGCTCATGCATATTAGATATTCCTGTAATACCAATGATTTTTAAACTAGTTTTGTTTTTCTATACTCGAACTTCGGGACGAAGTTCCTTTTAGGGGGGAGAATGTAATACCCCAAATATTTTAGATATTTGATATTCTATTTGTTTGTTCATTTTCTTTAATTTATTGAATTTATAATAGTCTCAAATTTTATTAAACCATTTTGTGATGTTTATTATCAAAAGAAAATAATAATCATAAAGCTTATTCGATAGCGTTGTATAACTCTAAGTCGGTTATTATTATGGTCTAGCAAGTCCAAGCCCATTACTCTATTAGATATTTAAATATCATTGTTTTTATCAAATCCTAAACCTAACCTTGTATTACCCTTATAAATCTCCTTCATATTCCTTTTTCAAGTCTGCGGATAGTTTCGTTGTTCATCCATCGTTATTCGTAAGCTACATGGTATTCTCTACGAGTAGCTTGTTCTCTTTATTTTATAATTATTGAACCACCTATATGGCTACTGCTTGTCTTTGCCATCTTCGAGCGCCATTCACATGTATAGTCAAGCCATGCACTTCCGTCTTATTTCGTGGATTACAATGATTCCGTCTTATTTACTTGAGTTTAAGGTAACACAATTCTACCGATCCTATTATTATTAATATTGTTCGGGGTTGTATGAATATGTGTTAATTGAATTATCTGAGTTTATACACTGAGGTTTAATTGTGATATGTTGCTTACGTTTTTATTATGCATACTACTAATTGCACATATTTCTTATTATTTTTGTTTTCGGTGAGATGGGTAGACACAGTTGTTTAAGGGGTTGGTTATAATCTATGTGTAAGACGAGAATTATGAGCTAATGGAGCAAAGTGTGTAATTATGATTATGTTTAGTATTAGCCAAGTGTATAAACAGGTTGGAATAATGTTGTATATTTTAGATTGTGAGAAAGAGGAGCTAGAAGGCAATAGTTTGATCGTTCACAGCTATACCAACGAGTGAATATTGGATCAAGTTGGAAAAGTTTGACAATTGATTATGTTTCTACAGTATTGTTATTACGGATGTTTTGTATTATATTTAATTGTTTTCCCTTTGACATGACTAGTGGGTAAGTAGCTTAGAGTTTTACTCTAAGTGTTGAGCACGGTTCTTTGAACCTTTGACGATATTGATATTGAGATTGAGATTGGTTACTGGTATTGAGTTATGGGGCCTTTGTGCTGAGTTATTTACGGTCTAGTGTGACCATGGTTATTGAGTTATATTAGTATGTGTTTGAAATCGATATTGAGATGGAAGTATTGTTTTGCGGTTTTATCCCGCCAGTTCACTCACCCCTTGTCCTTGTCTTAGGATCGACGATGAAAATATGATACGTGGTTACTTTAGAATATTATATCATGAGATGGAGTAACGAGTGAGACGGAGTAATGAGTGAGATGGATTAATGAGTTGAGATTGAGTTAATTATTGGGACGAGAGTGTCTATTATGTTGTGAAGTAGCTTTGAGCTTGAGATGAGTTAACGGGGAGTGTTTTTATTATTCTCTATGTTTATTTTTATTTTTACATGTCTGTGTTTCCACGCCATGGCCAAAAACTATTCTACTTATATTGAGGTATTATCTGTTACTCAACTTTCCGGCTGACGTGTTTTCTCCCTTCGGGGCTACTCGTCATGGGGGTAGTTCCTTTGTGTCTTTTGGCTTTATTTCAGGTTACTTCCGCTGCTGTTCAAAAGGATTTTTATCTCAAGTCAAGATTTTTATTAAAGACTTTATAAAGTTGTGGTTCCATTTTGTATTCTTTATTTTTATAAGGATTTGTAATAAGAGACATTGTATATTAATTATAATATCCTTGTATTTCGGCCATTTTTGTATGTCAAAGATAGTTTTATTTTAGCCGAAAATCAGGGGTGTTACAATTCCCCACATTGAGAAATTACAACATTAACATTGTAAATGTTTAAAAAGTACATTTAGTACGTTTAGAAAGTACATTGAGAAATTATAGCATAACATTGTGTTAAATGGCCATTTATCCTAATTTGGCCTAATCTGAACTTTTTTAATATAAAATGGGTATATACAAGTTGAGGTTCAAATGAGTTTAGTAGTTGGAATTAAACAAAAAAAGAAAGGACTTATGCGATAATAATATGTCTCAATTTTTTAAAAATGCAATACAACAATGGCAAAGAAAATTGCAAAGTATTTCAAGCAAACAATAACAACTTACGAGTGCGATTGAAGTTATGTCTATTCCCGGGAAAAGCTGCAACTCCATTTTTACACGAGCCTCGAATAATTCATAAACATTTTCATCACTTAAACCTGGGCTGGGTTTCGCTAATACAGACTGCATGGGCAAGTAACGAAAGAGAGAAGTACAATATTTCAAAATACATATTACACACAGCATTTAAGAGTGTATGTAAATTTACTTACATGCACAAGCGTGGTAAAAAACAACCGCTTTGGAGTACCAAGATTATTTTCTTCCTCTATACAATTCAAATATGATGACCAGCAATCAATTATAACACTCGAAACATGTTCAGGCGGCTTTAATGACCACAAATGCATTCGCGTTGCAAAATAAGTCTTGTACGAATATGCTCACTAGAGCAAAAAATATATCAAATTACTTGTCAGGTGTGAAACAGTGAAAATGACATTCACAAAATGGTAATTTAGCAAGTACACATTTTAGATTACCTGGAACGACGATTGTTAGTGCCCCGATCACTGAAAACATATTCAGCCACTTGAAGGTGCATCGCAGTAAGAGGTGTTAACACATTTGTGTCATCTTGGATAGCATAAAACAGCGGATCAAAATGAGATGATTGTTGCTTGTTACTGGATAGAGGTATATAAGAAGGACTTGCCATGAAATGAACCCTTTTGGTAGCTGAAGAAGATTCACCAGTGACAGGGCGATCCCGTTTAACCCTTTTAGCTGCGGCTAACCTTGCCTCACTCTCAGCAAAGTCTTTCTCCAACCCTAAATCGAACGAAAATTCACCAAAGTGATGTGTACGGATGAATTTCTCCACTTAGCACATTGTTCTCTGTGTTTAGCACGAGCAAGTTTCAATTTGTACGCTTTCTGTTTGCATTTGCTACAAAGAATAAACTATTCATCCTCATCCAGTGTGCTGGATTCCCACGGCGGTGCACACGACACATCTTCGGTACCACCACCATATGTCAAATATACAAATTCAGTTTCTGAATGGGCCTATTTGACACACTCTTCACCTGGGAAACATTGCAAACCAACCGCGTATTTCTCATCTAACACAACCATATCTTCCATGACTCTCTTTCTTTGACAAGTGTAGTCGTCTGCAAACTCCTGGACAAGGGACAGTATGAAGGTACATCTTTAGTACTATGAAGGTACATCTTTAGTACTATGAAGGTACAAAGAAAATATTTCAAAGTGAATCTTGAAAAGGAATAGTGAATACTTCGAGAATCAATGGATATACCTCCGGAGACGAGTACGAAATTGGAGATTTTGTATCAGTACTAACATCTCTCGACACTCTCCGCGCTTTTTCAACCACTTATCTACATGGATTAGAAAATCTAATTCTTTCCATCGGTCGACCTTTTACACGACCAAGACCAAACTGACCAGCTTCCATCTCCTGCTTTTCCCTTGAGAAAAGTGCAGCAGATGTCCAATTCAAAAGAGTATAGTAATCTCTTTCTACGAATCATTTTTCATGGACAACACGGTCAACATAAACAAGCTGCAAGTAAAAACAGGATTATGACTAGAAAATGGCAGGTTTTAAAACCATAATAACTAACAATAGATGTAACCCAGAAGATTTGTACCATTAGAAACAGGAGAGGTCCACCAAAGTGATTCTTCTTCCCCTTCTTGACCCAATCCTTTGTGTTATACCGCAAACTCTCCATGACAAATTGACACCAATCAAGCTGACCAATGGCAGACACATTCCTCAGCGATTTTAGTACATGGTGATTGATTTAACGGCTTCGATTGTTGCGCATTAACAAAGAGACAACAAGCACCACAAAATTAATCTTAAATTGATCACTGTAATCATCATGACAAATAATATGCTCTGCAAGGGTCTTGATATCCACTTGACCATCAACATGAAATCGAAATTTCCAATGCGCGTAAAACGCATCACATTCTGCATCTTCGTCACTACAGCATGAAAGTAAAACAGGTTTTCCTCCAATTGGAGGCCAACAGCATCATGAATACAAGAAGCAGAAACACGAAAGCGCTGTTTATCAGGTAGAATGATGAAATCCGAATACGGTTTGTAGTTCTCAATTAACCAATAACCAAGGCGTAAAGGAAGCCTTGTAACTCTTAGCCAGAACAATGAAGAAAAACCAATGTAACACCCCTATATTCGAGGAGCCTTAACTAGGCCTTCCTTAGCATATAAGGGCGTTACCATCTCGGTTGCCCGAGGTAAGTAATCATCAAAAGTCGATAAAAGAACAAATATAGTTATATTACAAGCATTACAGCCAACTAACAACATAAGATACAACGTCAGCTACACACTATCTCTATCAGTACTCGTCATGACTCATCCCCGCCAGAACTCCAGCCATCAACAACATCGACACCTGCTAAGACTGACTACTCACCATAAGGGATCACGGCAGACACATAAACAAACAAGACAACCACACAAGGTCAGTAACTAAGATAAGATATAACGAAACCAACAACAATCACCAACACATTACAAACACAACCAATCACACCCACTCCAATCAATCTCCATCACCGACCGTCCACTGGACCAGCCCTACCAGTGGGGGACCGCAGCCGTACCCACCAAATCCCCGCTCATCATACCGAGCGATAACCATGTCCCATTAATGTGCACATCCCCTCCCGTGGCGGGTTCCACGGAGGGTGAAACTAGGGCGTGAAGCCACTCCCGCAAGTGACTCCACTCAGCCGAGGACGCACCTCGAGAACCAGAGACAAACAATCACAGACAGCTGCATTACAACAACAACCAACAAACTATATACACCAATCGACTACCGCATATACGCTGCCACACAAACACAACTACAACACAACAACCACGACACAACAATCGACACACTAGATCATCCACAGAAACTGAGTAGGCGAACCTACCTTTAAGCAACTGCAACCATTCCATGTCCACACGCGCAATATCCAGCAACCAAGCAACACCTATATATACAACACAACCATCTATCACTACCAAGCAAACCCTAACTGCAAAAACGAGGATACGGATGATGATGACGACATACCTACGAGAGGAAACCTGGCAAAAGACCGCTACCCGACCCAAGCTATGCTCTCCTAAGGCACAAGAACCTTCAAAGGCTTCAATGGAGGTTATATGGTGAATGGAAGGGAAGGAGGCGACCTAAGGATCTGAAGGAATGAGGCGGAAAATGATTTGCGGATTTAACAAAACACGATTATAAACCCTCGCTGAAAACCCGTTACTCGATCGAGTGGCCCACCTACTCGATCGAGTGGCCCCTACTCGATCGAGTATCTAAGCTACTTGATCGAGTAGCCTCTACTCTATCGAGTACCACCCCTAACTCAAAACACAGGATAACTTTGGTACGCACTTCTAAGGACTATTACCGCTCCCAAGGTCAGTCAACGCTGGTCAACGGATCTCTAAAAGGGCGGGTATTACAGTCTTCCCCCCTTAAAAAGAACTTCGTCCCCGAAGTTCAACTCACCTATCCCAAAGCACAAGACACGGGACAAAACGACATCACTACTCTTTCGACATTGGTCACTACTCCCCGGAAATACTATCCCCCATGTCATCATCATCAACTGTCTAACGCTCCATATAGATCGACCTCTACAAGCTACCACTTGAAATACAAACCTCACAACACGAACCGGCACAACCAACGATTACCCAACACCTTACGAGATTACACTTTCACTAGCAACAACCATCAACACGAAACATGTCACATATCAACACGCAGCATGACTATACCACCATGTTACTCAACAACGCGATTCTATTCCAACACATGACATCATAACTATCTCTTTATGACCGTCTTTTAAAACACACTCAACGAACCAATGCAAACAATTACAACTTCATACAAGAAATGTAACCAAAGTAATAGAAAACCTTATAAACAAACAACAAGATAACTGCAATATCGGCCTTTTTATTTTGCGACATTACTCTTCCCCTCTAAAAGAAACTTCGTCCCCGAAGTTCACCACCAAATCACTACACATGTTACTTACCACTCACATCTCGACATATATCCAACCCACATTTTTCGTTATTGACATTACTCATTAATTAGACAACCATTAAACCATAAAAATGTATGCAACCATATTCGAATAACTAGCCACCGTCAAGAATGCATGTATATATCATTTATATTTGTATATGGAAGGACACATCTCCGGTGAAATATAATTAGTAGACATTACGGATGTAAAATGAATGCAATAAGAAACAATTACTACTCCACTATTTGTTATGAATCCGCATCTAAAATTCAAACACGACTTCCAACATATGAAATTAACGGTTCAAACATGTTACTAATCATCAATAGCCATGTTAAACACCAAACATGTAATTATATAACCATTAAACAATTTTAATTTTACGAAAAGTTCCTGTAACAGTGCTACTCGATCGAGTATATAGGGTACTCGATCGAGTGCCCTCTACTCGATCGAGTGTCTTGGCTACTCGATCGAGTAGCCCTGAGATCAGAATACCCCATTCCTGTCACACCTGCAGCTACTCGACCGAGTGTGGGGCACTCTGTCGAGTAACCACAGGTCAAAACCTTAGAAATTCCTGTCATAACACCATATATAGATAAAGCGTCACATACGCGCGAGTCGGGATGACAACCCGACCCCCAAATTCCTGCAATAGGTTCAAACTAAGCAAATCCGGCCTTATGGCCATCCATACAAACCAAAGTAAAAGTTCTAACTAACAACGACTACCATAATCCAACATAACCAAACCATAAACAAAGAGAAGGAAAAAGGAGTATCACTCTTGCCGCTGCTGTTGCTGCTCATCCATCATCTCATCTCCACCACCGTCTCCTCCCGAGGTGCCTGCTCCCAATGACCCAAGACCCGCATCAACCCCTGCCCCAGCTCCAGGACTCACATACCATGGGGTCAAGCCACCAAAAGCAAAGGACTATGGTGTCCCCCAGGCTGACTGATCCACCCCGTAAGAGTGGAAAACCCCACTGTAGTCCCCAACTCCGCTCCAGCACACCGGGTGTGGTCCCTCGGTCCCAATCCCCTGAGCATACGTTATCTCATGCATGTTTCGGAGTGTCAAAGTAGATGACACTCTCTCTGCCAAGTAGCTCGAACGCGTCTCCGGGGTATCGAGGTAGGGGTAACAAGGAAAAGGGTGCTGCTGCGGTGGTGCTGCTGGCCGTGGTCTGGTCTCAGCTGTCCTCTCCCTCACACGACGAGGTCCTCTCCCCAACCTGGGTCTCTCCTCCACCACTGCCACGTTATCCCTCTTCTTCGGCTCGGGCATCACCTGAAGGATCGTGTCATCAATGAGGTATGTCTGCAACTGCCGAGGTACGTCATCATCCTCCTCCTCCTCATCGGAGTCAACAGCTACCACCACCGGGTCTAACGGCTCTGTCGATGGGAGATGCTCAGGAGCCGGGATCCTCATCCAGCTCATACCCCACACTCTCCAAGCTAGGCTACCGTCAGCTAAAGTTCTTAACCATTTCAGGTCGAGGTAGTAGTCTCTGTCCATGGTAGGCACCGGTGTAGATAGAGGCACATACTCAGAAGAAGCCTCAAAGGAGGCTAGCTTTTCAGCTAGCCGAGTGGCGATAGCACCACAACTCAGGTACCGGGTGGTAGAAGTAGCCATCAAGGCAAGGCTAGCACACACCATGGCAGGAGCATTGAAGACCACCCTCTCGGTCCGCTCCGGGTTCAGATAAGATATCAAAAGCAACAGTCATGATTGTTCAGCTTACTCACATCCGGCCTCTCATAAAGAAGGTTCGAAATAGAACGAAGAAAGATCCTCAAAGTAACACGTTGAACATCATTAATCAACATGTTGCTGGAGGTGGGAGCTGACTTTCCGGAAAGACAAGGCATAAGGCGGCAAACACCGCACTCAGAAGGAATCTCACTGATGGAATCCTTGGGAACCTTGGCCAACCCAAGGTGAGAAGCAAAAAGGTCCATGGTCAACACAAAACTCGTGTTCATAAGACGGAACTCAGCGGTTTGTGCAGCTGGCTCGTAATTAAACGAGCTTATAAATTCCAAAGTCAGAAAAGGGTAGGAATTCTTCCTCAACCGATACAACCCCATAAACCCCAAGGTCTCAAAGATATGATGGACATCCGTCTCAATTCCCAAGTCATCAAGAAGTGTGGTATCCACACAACGGGTGGGTCTCATCTTGCGTTTTTGCAACGCCACAAATCTCTCTCTCTGTTTAAAGTCCACAAACACCACCGAAGGGTATTCCGGTACAGCGGGTACCACGGGTCCACTACCTTCCCCAACTTTGGGCTGTGAAGCCCTCCCCCTCTTACTCTGACGGGTCCCTATGTTTAGTCTCGGCATATGTTTCAGCATACGGTTTAAACAAACTTGCATATGCACTTAAAACATAGAATTTACACAACTGAACATTGAATAATAATCTAGGTACACACTTCCACCAACAAATTCCCAATTGATACATAAATTCAGTTTATAGCATTCAGATTACCTCTATGACTGTGAAATGTTTAACATGATAAACATAATCTACTCGACCAGTTCGGATATCATGACATGGCTCAAATGCTACCCCATATAAATACTTGATAACATGTGAAATATTCATATATGTTCATAGAAAGGCAACTTAAAACATGTCATCATCAACCTTCAACATTAGAAGCAAACAACTCAATTAGACTAGTCAGACGGTCTCTACAGCTGTAACGATTTTGACACATTCATCGACAATTAACATCACTATTACCATATTAAAAGTTTAACTCTTGCATATACATTCATACCCAACACAAAACCTTAGTCATAGAAAACGAATTTCAATTTGGGGCACTTTTAAGACGGAGTTTTAAGGCAAGTTTTAAGGTGAAAATTACCAAAATCCAACTTCTAACATAACATATGTAACATATAGTACTCAATTTCATCATCCAACATGTAGAAAACAACCAAAAATCAATTTTGATTTTGCAAACCCTAGAAAATTCGCCCCCAATTTTGCAATTTCTACTCTATTTTTAGCACAATTAACATCAATAATCATGAAAGGGAAGCATATGAATCACATTACAACAATTACAAGCAATTTTTGTCCATATGAATCGAAATTTTCAGACTATTCTATCATTCTAATAGGTTCAAAGTGATAAAACATGTAAATAGGGAAGAAATTCATACCTTGATTAAATGGAAAGTAAAAGAACGAAATTAAACAAGGAAAACAACGCAAATTAATCACTACAACCACAAGAATATGAGAGCTTTTGAGAGATTTAGGAGGTTAGGGTTCGAATAAAGAAGAAAGAATGAGAAGAATGAGGAAAAACAAGGGTTTTATGAAACCCGTAAGAACCTCTGTACTGTAGCCTACTCGATCGAGTGCCTAGGGTACTCGATCGAGTGCCCTCTACTCGATCGAGTAGGTGCTATTTCGTCGAGTATCTGCAGAAAATTTCTACATTCCGACGTCATAGCTTCCTAACTAGATCGAGTGAGGTCTACTCGGTCTAGTAAGCACTCGCACTCGGTCAAGTAAGGTTGAGTACTCGGTCAGAAGTACAAAAATTAATTGGAGATTCCTGCAAAATAATATCACGTGTCGGTTCCAAACCAAGTTCGGAATTCGTCACTAGTTATCGTACTCACTTCTATATCACCATTATTATTCAAACATATCATACCGTCTCATCAGACAAGGTTCATATCACATTACGCTACAACAACTGCACACTACATGGTTTACCTGCTACTGAGTCATTCATATACACAATAATGTCATTGTATCATATCTAAACTCGTCTTACCACATGGCTATCAACTTATTCTCACGTTAATGAAAGCATATAATTAATGATAAATCCTCACATGTCATCCAAGTGTATTACTATCATGTTCCAGTTCAACATAAACAAGCCATTCTACACAAATTGATTATCGCACAGCGGAAACTTTCAACCATCAAACATTGAACAAATGCATTTGTATTTGCTATTTCTCACATCATAACTCAACACTTCTTTAACTATCATCACTATAGTTACGGTAGGACTTATAAACTCATATAGGATCACCACTACTAACAACCTTAAGCAAACACCAACATAATTACTTTTCATATTACAGCATACACTTCCACACTTTTCACGCATTTCTATTAAATAAAGCCTTTTACATTTTTCATATTCATCGCATAAGCTCACTAATTCTACCAAAACTTCACCATACACAATCCAAACGCAACTATCATGCCTATACCAACTTTAACAAAGACTCAACCACGGATAGTTCCAACGCAATCAACATACACATCAAATACATACACACGGACTCCACATTCTCATACCCAGTGACTGGCTTAAGTACAATGGGGACAAGGTTTTGAAATGAGGGTGCCTACTCACCCAAAACCTAGCATCAGCTGGGGCTCCCATTACACATACACCAGGTTCATTTTATTAGACTCGCAACGTTCATTAGGTTCATTAGTTACAGGTTCCAAAATCGTCGCTCTGATACCACTTTGTAACAACCCCATATTCTGAGGAGCCTTAACTAGGCCTTCCTTAGCATATAAGGGCGTTACCATCTCGGTTGCCCGAGGTAAGTAATCATCAAAAGTCGATAAAAGAACAATTATAGTTATATTACAAGCATTACAGCCAACTAACAAAATAAGATACAACGTCAGCTACACACTATCTCTATCAGTACTCGTGATGACTCATCCCCGCCAGAACTCCAGCCATCAACAACATCGACACCTGCTAAGACTGACTGCTCACCATAAGGGATCACGGCAGACACATAAACAAACAAGACAACCACACAAGGTCAGTAACTAAGATAAGATATAACGAAACCAACAACAATCACCAACACATTACAAACACAACCAGCCACACACAATCACACCCACTCCAATCAATCTTAATCACCGACCGTCCACTGGACCAGCCCTGCCAGTGGGGGACCGCAGCCGTACCCACCAAATCCCCGCTCATCATACCGAGCGATAACCATGTCCCATTAATGTGCACATCCCCTCCCGTGGCGGGTTCCACGGAGGGCGAAACTAGGGCGTGAAGCCACTCCCGCAAGTGACTCCACTCAGTCGAGGACGCACCTCGAGAACCAGAGACAAACAATCACAGACAGCTGCAATACAACAACAACCAACAAACTGTATACACCAATCGACTACCGCATATACGCTGCCACACAAACACAACTACAACACAACAACCACGACACAACAACCGACACACTAGACCATCCACAGAAACTGAGTAGGCGAACCTACCTTTAAGCAACTGCAACCATTCCATGTCCACACACGCAATATCCAGCAACCAAGCAACACCTATATATACAACACAACCATCTATCACTACCAAGCAAACCCTAACTGCAAAGACGAGGATATGGATGATGATGACGACATACCTACGAGAGGAAACCTGGCAAAATACCGTTACCCGACCCAAGCTATGCTCTCCTAAGGCACAAGAACCTTCAAAGGCTTCCATGGAAGTTATATGGTGAAGGGAAGGGAAGGAGGTGACCTAAGGATCTGAAGGAATGAGGCGGAAAATGATTTGCGGATTTAACAAAACACGATTATAAACCCTCGCTGAAAACCCATTACTCGATTGAGTGGCCCACCTACTCGATCGAGTGGCCCCTACTCGATCGAGTATCTAAGCTACTCGATCGAGTATCTAAGCTACTCGATCGAGTAGCCTCTACTCTATCGAGTACCACCCCTAACTCAAAACACAGGATACTTTGGTACGCACTTCTAAGGACTATTACCGCTCCCAAGGTCAGTCAACGCTGGCAACGGGTCTCTAAAAGGGCGGGTATTACAACCAATCTCTTCTAGAGCACACCATTGATTGTAATCAAGGTGTCGAAGGACATCAACAAAACTTTTAGGTGACATCTGGGTGGTAATACGGGAGAACGTTGGAGTAGGATCATCAACAGTAGGACTGAGGTTGTTCAACCTCGGAGAAATACGGCATGTAACAGTTCCAGGATCGCCTTTGCGCTTCAATAACTGAAAGTAGTTTTGCATGTAATATTAATGAGTTGTGTTGTGTTGTACACGTTTCACGAAGAAATGTCCTATCAGTTTTATTGAAATGTGCATGATCTACAACAATAATGTGCACGCAATTACGACCTTTTGCATGTGGTCTTAAATTGATGCTACTTACGTTAAAAGTACTTAAAATTCAACAAAAATCCAAAAAAGCACAAATTAGATCAAACTAAAAAACAACAAACAAATCGAAATGTATAAGCAAGTTACGAAATCAACAAACAATGCGACAAATACAAATTCCGATAGCATGCAAATGAAAACGCAAATTTCGATTTTAACAACAATACTGAACTCAAAACTCATCAATAAATGAATAATCCGGCAAAATGAACATAAGAAACATTAATTTAGGTTACACTAGAGTTACATAAAACGGACTAAATAAATTAAGGACGAAATCGAAAAAAGCTTGAAGCTAAACATTATATACCTTCATGACGAAATAGGTAAGAGAAAATTCAACAGAAAGACGAAAATGCAACTCTACAGAGAATAAGGAGAGAGAAATAGTTGAAAACTTAACAAAGAAGGTCGGAATCCATGGATGAAAGCTTAACGAAGAAGCGCGAGGTAAATTTCAGGGAAAAAGAAAGACAAAGCCCTCAAGTTTTGGTAAAGGAGCGCACATTATAGGCCCTTATATTAGCCGCGTCAAACGAGATCCAACGACTGACGCGCGTTCTCACCGTTCTCACGCTTGTGCCATTCTCATATGATCCAAAATCTAATAATAATAATAGTAGTAGTAGTAGTAGTAGTAGTAGTAGTAGTAGTAGTAGTAGTAGTAGTAGTAGTAGTAGTAGTAGTAGTAGTAGTAGTAGTAGTAGTAGTAGTAGTAGTAGTAGTAGTAGTAATAATAACAATAATAATAACAATAACAATAACAATAACAATAACAATAACAATAACAATAACAATAACAATAACAATAACAATAACAATAACAATAACAATAACAATAACAATAACAATAACAATAACAATAACAATAACAATAATAATAACAACAATAATAATAATAATAATAATAATAATAATAATAATAATAATAATAATAATAATAATAATAATAATAATAATAATAATAATAATAATAATAATAATAATAATAATAATAATAATAATAATAATAATAATAATAATAATAATAATAATAATAATAATAATAATAATAATAATAATAATAATATGAGAGAGGGGTAGATACCATAGGATTTTACTTATGTATGTTATGATACTTATTTTGTTTCATGATTTTATGCCATTGATATTTAAATTTGTTTTGTTATTGAAATTACGATGGCTAGAACTCACCCGTATAATTTGGTTATGGATCCATCCGAAAAAGTATCAGAGCACGTGGCACGGTTGAGAAAGGCCTTATCTGATCACAACTATTTGTTCCCTGCATATCCTATGAGCGAACCTTTTAAGGACGCTTGTCTTATAAAAACCCTGCCCAATATTATTCCATGGAAAACTTTTAGGGAGAGATATCATGACCTTGTGGTTAATGGGGCTCCGAATCATTCAAAGTACTTACATAAAGGGGCATTTTACGATATATGGGTTCCCACTTTTGAAGTCGTGGCTTGGGAACTCATAACCCTTGAAAGAAAAAGAGTTATTTATCTATCAGATGATAATGAGAATGAACATGGAAATGCTAATGAAAGTACTGAGGCCAATGAAAATATGGATGACAGTTCCACTACAGATCCCCTAAAATAAGAGTTTGGTTCAGAAAGTGATAATTAGGAAGTTAGTACCAGTTACGTTGTTAGACAATGTATATAAATAACGTAAACTGAAAAGGCAGCTCACTAGGTTGATAGTTTAGTGGTTGTTTTAATTAGTATATAAATTTTGACGGATAATCAGTGACTAGTAATCGTTATCCCTCGAAAATGTATATGTACATAAATAATGTATGATGTGAAATATGAATAACCTTTGTGTATTACTTAGAAACCTTACTATGAGACCATATTTTACTATTTTAGTAATTTTGTATGTATGGTGACTAATTTAGTTACATTTTGTTATAATGCATAGCATGACGCTATCAAATCTGTACGATTTAGCTATGAAGCCAGGTGACCAGGTCTCCTCGCATGTTGATCGTTTAAGGAAGGTTCTCAAGGATCACACATCCCATTTCCCTTTATACTCCATTTCGGAACCATATAAAGCTTATTATCTTCTTGTGACCTTGCCAGACACAATTCCATGGGCCACCTTTAAACAGAAATATTCCGACATGCTTATTTATGGAGTACCCAATCACTCCAAGTACTTTCGTGTTGGATTGATTTGCGACAGATGTTCTCCTACTTTTGAAGAATTGGCTTTAGAACTTACCACTTTTGAGGAAAATAATGTTGTTTATGCGTCAGACGATGAATCAGATCACAACTACTTGGTTTTGGAAGATTATAATTTATATAATGGAGTAAACACTGGTAATAATGAGGACTATGGTACATTGACACATGAGTGGAGCTCTGTTGGAAGTAATGATTAGGAAGTTCATAAACAATGGTTGTTACTGGAAAGAGTTTGGGAATAAGTAAATATAATAGAAGTATGCGACTCAGTTGGGGATTGTAGAATAAATAAGGACGGCCACCCCATCTTGGTACATAGTTTGTAAATAGAACAAAGTTTTTCAGAAAATGGTAAATAGGTTGAATGTATAATATATATGTACACTAGTTAATAGTGTATATATATGTTTGAAGTGTGTATGTATAATCATTGAAATGAGTTTTCGACGTATATGTACATATTTTATATTTACTTATGAATATCTAATCCTTGTGTTTCATGGTTAATAGGATGTCGAACCCTAATAATTCAGAAGTTGATCAGTCAATATCTGATAATCATTCGGATATCAGAAATTTTGCCACCTTAGTAAGCGAAGCTATAAGGAGCAATAAACTTAATAATGAGGAAGGGAGTGTTCAATATTTTAAGAAAATGGCAAATTATAATCCAAAAACTTACGATGGGAGATCGGATCCATTGGAGTTTGAAAACTGGATAAGAAGTCTTGATAAACTTTTTGATGTTATACAATGCCCTAAAAAATGGACGGTAGGATTTGCGGTATATTACTTAGTAGGCCAAGCTGACTAATGGTGGGAAACAGTGAAAGAAAGGAAAAACGAGGAAGGATTTGATTGGACTCAATTTAAGGAACTTATGAGATCAAAGTTTTATCCTCCCTCACTTAGGAAAGAAAAACAGGAAGAAATAAATAAAAGCTGAAACAGGGGTCAATGTCAGTTATGTTATGTGCCGCCAAGTTTATGGAATTGTCCCGATTTGCCCCACACATGGTGGCAACAGAAGAATTAAGAATGAATCGCTTTGAAAGAGGACTTGGCTGGAATCTTCGTGACAGGTTATCTACCCATACTTGTTCAACCTATCAAGATATGTATGATAAGGCTACAAATGCAGAAAGGATAATAAATGAAAAAGATGTTGAACAAGTGGGGAATTAAAAAAAGTTTGAAATCGATCGAGTTAGCGGGAGAAATTTTCACAAACAACCAAACTTTGAAAACACTCCTTATAATCAATTCCAAGAAAGAAACCAGGTACTCCATTGTTCAAAATGCGGTCGCACAAATCACCCTACCAGTCAGTGTAGACTTTTAAATCTACGATGTTATGAATGTGGAAGCCCAAATCACGTAAGGAATAATTGTCCAAGACGGAGGACAATGGTGTCGGGAAATAATCCTACCTCTCCACCTTCTACATCTATTCCAAAACCACAGGGACGCCAAGCTCAAAAACCAAGCCCAACTCGAGGAAGGATGTATGTAATGAATTCCCAGGAGGTGGAATCTTATGACGACGTGATTACGGGTAACATTTTTCCAAACTCTCTCCCGTTAATGTCTTATTTGATACTGGAGCATCGTATTCCTTTATATCCGAATTGTTAAGCAAAAAGTTAAAGTTAACACCTCACCATCAGGGTTTAAGACTTCCAATTGGATTACCAACGGGAGAGATAGTTCTGTGTTCTACCTTATATAAAGATTGTGTTTTAACAATAAGAAAAAGATACTTACTCACAGATCTTGTTAAATTTAACCTACAAGATTTTGATATTGTATTAGGAATGGATTGGCTTACAAAGAATCACATGATATTAAATCGTCACAAGAAGTCATTAACAATTATGAGGCTAGATGGAGAGAAAATATTTTTCCGAAATGACAAAGCTTATAAAGGAGTTAGAATAATATCCTTCTTAAAGGCACTAAAACTATTACGACGTGGTTGCAATGGTTACCTATATGACATTTCCAAACCTTCAAAATTCGAGCCAAATATAACCAACATACCAGTGGTTAAGGAATTCTCAGATGTGTTCCCTAAAGAAATTTCAGGAATACCCCCATACCGAGAAGTGGAGTTCACTATTGAATTGGTGCCTGGAAGTACACCAATTTCAAAAGCCCCTTATAGTGGCTCCCGCAGAACTGGAAGAATTAAAGAAATAATTGGATGAGTTGTTATAAAAAGGATATATAAAACCCAATTCCTCACCTTGTGAAGCACCCGTACTATTTGTCAAAAAGAAGGATGGAAGCTTGAGGTTGTGTATAGACTATAGAGAACTTAACAAAATTACTATAAAGAATAAGTATCCTATACCTCGTATAGATGACCTCTTTGATCAGTTACAAGGTTGTGTTGTTTTCTCGAAAATTGATCTTCATTCCGGATATCACCAAATGAGAATCAAAACCGAAGATACTCCTAAAACAGCTTTCAAAACAAGATATGGACATTATGAGTTTATGGTAATGCCTTTTGGACTCACTAATGCTCCTGCAGTTTTCATGGACCTTATGAAGAGAGTATTCAAATCCTACTTGGACAAATTTGTTATTATTTTTATTGACGATATCCTTGTATACTCTAAGAATGAGGAAGATCATGCTCAACACTTACGAAGAGTTTTGGAAATCAATTATTCACTACGTTTAAGAAATGTGCATTTTGGTTAAAGGAAATAAGTTTCTTAGACCATGTTGTCTCAAGTAATGGAATACAGGTAGACCCTGAAAAGATTGAGACCATTATGAGTTGGCTTGTGCTTAAAAATGTGGCCGAAGTACGTAGTTTTTTGGGTTTAGCAGGGTACTATCGACGTTTCGTAAAAGATTTTTCTAAACTGGTCCAACCACTTACGAATCTTGTGAGAAAAGGTAAAAAATTTGAGTGGAGCGAAAAATGTGAAAGAACATTTTCTGAATTAAAGGGTAAACTTACTTCTGCCCCTGTTCTTACTATCCCAAATGGCACAGATGACTTAGAAGTATATAGTGATGCCTCGAAACAAGGATTAGGTTGTGTGTTGATGCAAAATGGAAAAGTAATTGCTTATGCTTCAAGACAATTAAAAACCCATGAACATAATTATCCCACTCATGATTAAGATCTTGCTGCAGTAGTTTTTGCCTTGAACTTTTGGAGACATTATCTTTATGGAGTTCCGTGTTGTATGTATATTGATCATAAAAGCTTGAAGTACCTCTTTACCCAAAAAGAGATCAATATGAGGCAACGCCGGTGGCTTGAGTTTCTCAAGGATTATGACTTAGATATTCAATATCACCTAGGAAAAGCTAATGTTGTAGCATATGCACTTAGCTGAAAGCCTTTTCCGACCCTTGATGTGCTTACGGTTAAACAACCTTGTATTCAAGATGACATGGAAAGGTTGGACATACAAATGGTTGTGGGTGACCTAACAGGATATATGGCAAATCTAGAAATACGACCAACTTTAAGTGACGAGATAAAAGAAGCCCAAAAAACCGATCCTCAATTAGAAAAAATCTGAAAAGATGTACAAACAGGAAAGGCATATGATTTCATAATCCAAGAAGATGGGTCACTTTGGTTTCAAAACCGCTTATGTGTACCAAATTCAGAAACCCTTAAAAAGAATATATTGGATGAAGCACACAACTCCCGATATTCGATACATCCCGGAGGAAATAAGATGTACAAAGATGTTCGACATATGTTATGGTGGAGTAATATGAAACAAGAGATAGCCGAATTTCTCATGAAATGTTTAACCTGTCAACGAGTAAAGATCGAACATCAGAGACCAGGCGGACTTTTACAACCCTTAGATATTCCTATATGGAAATGGGAATCAATTCACTACTACAAATCCAGGCAACTACAACGCCCCTTTAACAACGTTTATGCACGAAAATCACAATAGACGTTGTAGAATGTATGGCGCGATTTTTACTAAACTTAATTACAACGGGTATGGTTATATAACCGTTGTTATACGTTTTAACAACGGGTTAAATTTGCACAACCGTTGTTAATAATTTGGCGCAAAATTGGCGCAAAGTTAATGAAAAGTAATCACAACGGGTATTTTTAAACCCGTTGTTAATACTTATTTGACAACGGTTTTTGATTTACAACCGTTGTTAAGACTTATTTAACAACGGTTGTTGTTGAACAACCGTTGTCAATACTTTCAATACTATAAACCACACAAACACAGATCGCTCTGACCCACAAAACACATACATAACCTAACACAAACACAAACACAGACAAACACAAACACAGCAAACACACTTTCTCATCGTCTCTTTCTCTCTTTCTCTCTTTCTCATCGTCGCTTTATCATCTCGTCGTCACTGTTGGTTTCATCGTCTCTTACTTTCTCTAATTATCAGGTAAATCTCGCCGTCACTGTTGGTTTCATCGTCTTTCATCGTCATTGTTTTCTTTTTTTAATTATTTCATTTTCATGTATATATGATGGGTTTTTATCGATCATTATTATGTTATTATTCGCTTAATTAGCTCGTAAAACAAATTAAATAAAATAAAACAAAGAAGAAGCAAGATGATAGAGAGGAATGCTTGATAAACTTAATTAATAATTCATTAATATATATATAAATACATAAATTAAAAAAATAATTACATTTCTAAAAATGCAATTCTTATATTTTCATAGAGAGTCTTATTCTCCTCTATGATATCCCTCCTCTCCTCCTTAGCTATTTGGAGGTTTCGTTCGTGATTTGCTATATCGTCATATAGCCGCAACAACTTTGCGCTTCTGTCAAGCCATTTCTTTTGGCGTCCTTGAGTGCGGCTTGAGCATCCACAAGATAGCTCCTAAAACTGTCCTCGATGTGGAGCAACCGGCGGATGAAGCTGTTGTTGTTCTCGGTCATAGTAATAGTTTTAAGGATGTAATCGTTCATTTTGTTGATGAACTTTGGAGTTGTTAGTTTGAAAGATTAATTAGGGGTTGTAGATTGTTTTAGCAGTTAGGGTTTGAAGATAGTGAGATAATGGAATGGTGGTTGAGATAATGTATGTATTTATACTAAGTAATGTGTCCTTTGAGTTGTTTTTTAATTAATATAATATATGCATGTTTAGGAAGTTGTGCCATAATCATCATATCTCCCTGCTTCAAATCTAATGTAAACCCTTCTCATTCCATATATTGTCCATTCATATGCACGATGACGGGGATGGCGGTAATAATGTATGCATCGAAATTATAACGGGCCCCGTAATTATGCATGCATCTAGTAATATTTAATTTAATTTTTTTTATTTTGTAAAAACAAACAACAACGGTTATGTAGATACAACCCGTTGTCTTTAGTTATAACGACGGTTCCTTGTAAATTAACCGTTGTTATAACTTTCCCATCAAAATTGAGTCACACTTTCCACAACGGGTTTTGATACTTAAAACCGTTGTTAAAACCGTTGTTAATAGTTTTAACAACGGGTTCCTTAAGAAAACCAACCGTTGTTAAAACCTTTTACAATGGACGCTTTAACAACGTCTGCTATTTTATATAACAACGGTTTTTAGCCGTTGTTATAGCCTGTATCTGTAGTAGTGATTACAATGGACTTCGTAACAGGACTGCCTACAACGTCACAAGGAATGAATGAAATATGGGTAATAATGGATAGATTAACCAAATGTTATAATACCCCGTATTTTTGATGGTATTTATAATTACGAGTTGGGCATTTTAATGATTAGTTATAACATTTATAATTGATAAATCGAAATAAGACGAGGAATATAATAAAATAATAATGGATGAGTCAGGATGGGATGTTGGGCCATTGCATTGGGCCGCGTGCGTAGTATACTCGTGTGATTTTAATAAGTAGTAATAATAGTAATAACATTAATAATAATAATAATAATAATAATAATAATAATAATAATAATAATAATAATAATAATAATAATAATAATAATAATAATAATAATAATAATAATAATAATAATAATAATAATAATAATAATAATAATAATAATAATAATAATAATAATAATAATAATAATAATAATAATAATAATAATAATAATAATAATAATAATAATAATAATAATAATAATAATAATAATAATAATAATAATAATAATAATAATAATAATAATAATAATAATAATAATAATAATAATAATAATAATAATAATAATAATAATAATAATAATAATAATAATAATAATAATAATAATAATAATAATAATAATAATAATAATAATAATAATAATAATAATAATAATAATAATAATAATAATAATAATAATAATAATAATAATAATAATAGTAATTGTATTTAATAATATTATTTCCTAATCAAACTCAAACTCGACCTAGCCTACCTAGTATAAATAGAGAAAATAGGATCCTTCCATAATCTAATCGCCTCATAAACACGAATTATTCATAAAAGAGGAGAAGGAGGGATCGACGAAAGGAATTTACATCGTTAATTAACTTGAGGTAAGACCGTCTCATGTATACTCTTTGCTATGCTATAACTCGTAAACTAGACCACCGTAGGACAAGCCGTGACCATCGTTGTGACCGTGGACCACCAGGGACCACTATTGACCTCCTTTGACCACCATTGACTGACAGGAGAGGGGCGTTTCAGGCGGATTTTGGGTGGTTGTTGGGGTTTGTTGTTAAGGTTTGCTGAAGGGGGTTTATGGGGATACGACCCACTAAAATTGACCAATTGAACCTGGGTTAGGATGGGTTGAGACCAGGGGTGAGATTCAACCCTTGTGGTGGTGTCGTGGTGGTGGAGATGGAGGTTTACGGCAGTGGTGGCTGGAAACACGTGAAAATAGGGGAGGAGTGCTTGTGTTGTTGCTAGGCGTGAAAGGGCAGCCGTGTAGGGTTGCTGCTGGTGGTCGTTGGTGGTCTGGGTTGCCTCTGGTGCCACCGTGTGTTAGTGGTGACCACGGTGGTGGCGGGCTGAGTTGGGGTGGCTGTATTATGAAGCTAGGTTATTGGGTTTGGTTGGTTTACACGGTTTAATGAGGTGCTAGTTATTGACAGGTATAGAGGCTGTGGGTCAGGACGAGATGAGGTACGGTGTTCAGTAGTGGTGGCTGTCTGTGGTAGTAGTGGTGGCCGTAAGTGGTAGTAGTTTAAGCATTGAGTTGTATAAGTTGGGTTTTCGGTTGTTGTTAGTGTCGTGTCTATTGTTGTTGTTGGCGTCGTTGGTGGATTGGGTTGCTAGGGCTTGGCCGTACGGTGGTTGCACGGTGCTGTTGGAGGCGTTTGGTGTTAGTCCGGGGAGGAGGTGGTGGTGAGTCCAGGTGGAGCAGGTGGCTGAGTTGTTGTGTCCGTATGGTGTTGTTGTAAGGGAGAGGGAGTTGTGGAGTTGTTAAAGCACGTGAGTTTTATTATTATTTTATTAATTGGGGGTCAATTGTTGATACGGGTTTTTGAGACGGGTGTTATCAAATATCTCACGTAATTTATAATTGGAATAAATAATAAAATATAACTAATATAAGTAGGTTAAGTATTTTATATAATTAGAATAATAGTAATTAAATGTTATTTCATTATTTAGGTGACGGTTTATTGAAAGTACTATTGATCGGATTTGCTTGAGCTATTGATTGGAGAATTGGCTGATCAGGTAGGAAACTACTACTCAATCGAATGTTACTCTTTTTATCTTATTCCTTGCTTGGCATATTAAGTTAATTGGAGTGGATGTAATTTAATTGATTGTTCTGCTTAGTTCTTATATATATTGTGGAATTAATATTGTCTGTTGTGGAGTTTAAGGCGAGACTATGTGTCCAGTGGACTGTGTGTTAGGAAGTATGAATGTGTGTCTAGAAGAGGAGTATGACTGTGTGTCTAGAAGAGAAGTATGACTGTGTGTCTAGAAGAGAAGTATGAATGTGTGTCTGGAAGTGGCTGTGTGACTGGAGTTATGTGTCGTGGTATGGGTGGACGGACTGATGATTGTGGAGCTTGTTTATGTAACATTATTAATGCAAGTAGCTTTATATTATTCATTGTTTAGTTTTCTACTCAACCGTGAGGTTGACAGTATATACATGAACACTTGTGATGAACCATAAATGGGGATTAGACTTGCAGGTGCTTGAGTTAGCTGACTTGGGAGCATGGGATTGCGTGAGCAATTGACCGTGGCCTAGGCGTCTAGCTGACTTAATTAGTTGATCAAGATTTAATTAATAGTCTATTCATTTTATTTCCGCTGCGAGTTTGTATTGATTACTATTTCAGTTGGGTTTAATCATGTTGTAATAAAACCGTTTTTTTTTTCAGTTTAAGTTATTAAAGTAATTTGGTTTGTTTTAATTTGTATCATTTACCTCGGGCAACCAAGATGGTAACAGTCCTATTTATTGGGAATGTCTTGCTAAAGGCTCCTAAATAAATGGGGGTGTTATAAATGTGCTCACTTTTTAGCCGCTAAGACCTCATGGAATTCAGAGCAGTTACCTACAAAGTACAGAAATGAAATAGTAAGATTACATGGAGTTCCTAAAAAAATTATATCCGATAGGGATACAAATTTCCTAGCTAAGTTTTGGAAAAGTTTTCAAACAGCATTAGGAACTCAACTTAATTATAGTACTGCTTTTCACCCGCAGACAGATGATCAAAGTGAAAAGACAATACAAACGTTAGAGGACTTGTTAAGAGCATGTATTTTGGAATTTCAAGACTCATGGGAGAAACACTTACCCGTAATAGAGTTTTCTTATAATAATAGTTACCATGCTAGTATTGATATGGCTCCCTATGAAGCTTTATATGGACAAAAGTGCAGAACGCCTTTGTGTTGGAGTGACATAGATGAAGTCAGGCTCATTGGACCTGATTTGATTCAAGAAACTACGGATAAAATAAGAATTATAAGAGAGAAAATGAGAACTGCTCAAAGTCGTCAAAATAGTTACGCCGACTTAAAAAGACGACCCTTGGAATTTCATGAAGGTGATTCGGTACTTTTAAAAGTATCACCTACAAAAGGAGTGGTACGATTTGGAAAGCAGAGAAAGTTAAGCCCAAGGTATATAAGATGTAACAACTCGGATTATCAAACAAAGGAAAAACTTATATAAAGGAAATATCAGAGTATAATACTGATAAAAGGGTCAAGGTGGCGGAAACACCTGACCAATCCGGTTCGTTACTAAATCCAAAACAAAACTAATACATTATTCGAAGGTTCTTAAAACATAAAGAAAACTCCTATTTTATTATTAAACTCGCTTCGCAAATTTCCCAAGCAAGCATCAACCAGTGAGCAACAATCTGAACAACCTGAAAATGGAGGTCGACAATCAGTCGGGAGTAACTAGATGCTCTCCCAATCATGTTTACAACAATTGAATATAATCAACAATCAATAACAATTGAAAGGCATAAACAGTAAACATGTGAGATCGTCTACACTCATGAAACCCAACACAAAATTACCAAGACTTCGTCAACTTTAGACGGATGCAATCATGCAAACCCAAACCATATGCAACTACTAGACCATGTACACCTATAACCAACGTAGCACACGACCCATAACAACTCAAGGCACAATGCTAGCATCAAACCATAGAAAATACGGTAACACACAATCCACAGCAACAGAAGACACAAAGCTCGCAACAAAGCATAGAGAATAGAGTGAACGCCCGTTAGAGCGTATAACCACTGCCTCTAACTTGCCAGAGCGTATAACCACTGCCTCTAGCTGATGGAGCGTATAACCACTGCCTCCATCAGTACTATGTATAGCGTATAACCACTGCCTATATGTCTAAGACCTAGCCAGACTCTTGGTGCAAACCGAACGACACTCAGGGAACAGAGCGTATAACCACTGCCTCTGCTACCCCCCCCCCCCCCCCTTCCCCCGAACATAGACCAAACAAATCCCGCATCAACGAGTGACGTTAGTTCGTTCCGATAGTATATAACTGATACTACCGTCATCTATTCAAACTAACAAACCACAAATGCACAGTATAACCGACTGTACTAACATGCGTGAACAACATCACGACTCAACTCATAGGATAGTATAACTAATCATCCTACTTATCATATGAACAAGAGCAACCAAAGATATATGAAAACATAATATCATTAAATAACAGAACACAACACAATATGTGAACAAGTATCAACCATACAATGTTATAGTACTCCGGCTATTACTTTAACATTAACCATTCAATGTTATAGTACCCCAACTATAACTTCAACAATATCCTTACCTTGTAACTCAACGTTATATTAGCTCAGCTATAACATTGACTTCATTAGCCCAATGTTACATTAGCATTAGCTATAACATCGACATGTGACTTAAGTTATAGTAGCCCAGCTATAACATTGAGCTATAATATCAAAGTTATACGGCTCCACCTATAACTTTATCACAGCCTCAGAGTTGTACCAACCCAGCTATAACATTGAGCCATAATCTCAAGGTTATACTAGTTTAGCTATAATTCTAGGCCTTCTCATAAACACCCACCAAGCCGCCACTAGGGTTTCCATGGGGAACCCTAGCCGCACACCCAAAACACCCAATGGAGCATAGGCAAGATACGTTATGCAATTTAAACAATAAAACACATACGTAAACACACAAACACAATTAAACATGATAATAAATAATCAAACACGTACCAATTACACAAATCAATTATTAAATCATGTAAATTACATCAATTGGCATAAACACAATTAAAGGAAAACACCTAGTTACCTTTTTAGCGAATTAAACCCTAGAGATCGTCTTCCACGATATAGATGTCTTCTCCAGGTGCAGTTTCCACGCCATTATTAAAATCAGCCACGTGCCAAGGATAACGAATCTAATAAATATACTAACTATATATATATAACTATAAAAACTATAAAAACAATGTGAAAACATAAAACTTACGAAGAAGATAGATAGATCGAAGAAGTAGGACCGACCTAGGCACGAAAAACGATGAAGGAGGAGGAAGGAGGCGCGGCACAAAACCCTAGGGAGGGTGGAGTCACACGGCACAAGGGGAGAGAAGAGAGGAGAGAATTAGGTTTAGGGTTTTGTGAGAATCATGAGAAAAGAAAAGCAAGGGTTTGGTTTCCCTCCTTATTTATAGAAAAGCTCATGGGTTTATTCCAAGCTTAGGCCCAAAATTCACCCATAAACACTAAACCACACGTGAAACCCAAGAAAAGGATGGGGCTTCACCGTTTTCGAACCCAGCGGGCCAAAAAGACAAGAGACGGATATTTTCCCGGAAAATAAAATATGAAATATGGGAAAATAAAAATAAAGAATTATATTACGGAAATTAGGGGTGTTACAATCCAACCCCCTAAAAAGAAGTTTCGTCCTCGAAACTTGATAAGAGAACTACCTCACTCGAAAAGATGCGGATGCTTCTCTCGCATAGACGCTTCGGTTTCCCATGTCTCTTGCTCGAACTTCTGACTCCTCCACAGAACCCGAACCAAAGGTACAACCTTATTCCTTAACCTCTTCTCCTGACATTCCAAAATGCGAATAGGTCGTTCCTCATAAGTTAGGTTAGGCTCAACCTCGATAACATCGGCCTGTAGAACATGAGAAGGATCACCGCGATAACGACACAACTGCGACATATG
Source organism: Silene latifolia (assembly GCF_048544455.1). Classification (NCBI taxonomy): domain Eukaryota; kingdom Viridiplantae; phylum Streptophyta; class Magnoliopsida; order Caryophyllales; family Caryophyllaceae; genus Silene; species Silene latifolia. The sequence continues at coordinate 62,382,868 of NC_133530.1, read as the reverse complement.
GAACACAACGTGAACCTTCGACAGATTCGGAGGTAAATCCATCCTATAGACTACCTCGCCAACTCTCTCGAGTACCTCATACGGTCCAACGTACTTAGGACTAAGCTTGCCCTTAATCCAAAATCTCTTGACACCTTTCATTGGTGAAACCTTAAGAAAAACCTTATAGCCAACCTCAAGCTCAATCGGCCTACGCTGTAAGTCTGCATACGTCTTCTGTCGATCCTGGGCTGTCTTAAACTTCTCACGGATCAACCGCACTTGCTCGATCGATTCCTGGACCAACTCTGGACCAAGAACGACCGCCTCACTAGAATCGTCCCAACACAAAGGACTACGACACTTCCTTCCATAAAGTGCCTCAAACGGAGCCATCTGAATACTTACTTGGTAACTGTTATTGTAGGAGAACTCCACAAGCGGTAAACTCTTCTCCCAAATAACTTGGAACTCCAAAGCACAAGCTCGCAACATATCCTCAAGCGTTTGAATCGTACGCTCAGTCGGACCATCAGTTGCAGCATGGAAACCGTACTCATCTTAAGCTCACTGCCCAAAGCCAACTGCAGCTTCTTCCAAAACTGAGAACAAAACCTCGGATCACGGTCGGAGATGATATCCTTAGGAACACCATGAAGACGAATGATCTCACACTGATAAGCATTCGCTAGTTCCTCGAGACTCCAAGTCTCCTTCATTGGAATTAAATGCGCGACCTTAGTCAAACGATCAACCACGACCCAAATCGCATTTATTCCTCTCGGCGACCTCGGCAAACCCATGACGAAGTCCATCGAAATCGAATCCCATTTCCAGGTGGGAATCTCCAAAGGCTACAGTAGACCACCAGGTCTCTGATGTTCAAATTTAACCTTCTGACAAACTAAGCAACGTCTCACAAACTCGGCGATCTCTTTCTTCATACCCGGCCACCAAAACCGTAGCTTCAGATCCTTATACATCTTATCACCACCAGGATGAACCGAATAGGGAGTACTATAAGCCTCCTTGAGAATCTTACATTTTAAGACCTCACAGCTAGGTACACACCAGCGACCTTAGAATCGCAGACCATCATCAGGTCTAATGTCAAAGTCTTTAGCGCGCCCTTCGCCTATAGCAACTCAAACTCCTTCTAAGAATTCATCCTCTCTTTGCTTAACTCGGATCTCATGAAGGATCTCGGGTTCAGCAACCATCGCACTCAAATCTAAAGTACCAGGAAGAACTACCTCAAGGCTCATCTTCTGGAATACTCGACTCAAGTCATCAGGTAACACCATCACGGATCTCAAAGCGTGACACACCTTGCGACTCAAAGCATAGGCAACCACTTTTGCCTTACCCTCATGATACTGTAGCTCAACCTTGTAGTCGTTAAGCAGCTCCAACCAACGTCTCTGCCTCATATTAAGATCTCTCTGAGTGAAGATATACTTCAAGCTCTTATGATCCGTATAAATGTTGCAAGAGACTCCATACAAATAGTGTCGCCACAACTTAAGTGAAAACACCACTGCTGCTAACTCAAGATCGTGAGTCGGGTAGTTCATCTCATGAACTTTCAACTGACGGGAAGCATAAACCACAACTTTACCCTTCTGCATCAAGACACAACCCAACCCAAACTTTGACGCATCGCAGAAGACATCGAACTCAACGCCCTCTTCAGGTAGAGTCAACACAAGAGCGGTAGTCAACCTCTTCTTCAACTCCTGGAAAGCAGCTTCACAAGCCTCAGTCCAAATGAACTTGGATTCCTTCTTCATTAACTGAGTCATCGGTCTCGCGATCTTAGAGAAATCATGAACAAACCGACGATAGTACTCAGCTATTCCAAAGAAACTCCGAACCTCGTTCACATTCTTTGGACTCTCCCACTCGACCACAGCTCGAATCTTCGATAGATCAACCATAACCCCATCGCCAGATATCACATGACCCAAGAAGGTAACTTCCCTTAGCCAAAACTCGCACTTCGAGAACTTAGCATACCACTTCTGCTTACGCAGAGTCTCCAAGATAACACGAAGATGACTCTCGTGTTCAGCCTCATCTCTCGAGTAAATCAGTATGTCGTCTATGAACACCACGACACACTTATCCAAATACTCGCTGAAAGTGCGGTTCATCCGATCCATAAAAACAGCAGGTGCATTCGTCAACCCAAACGGCATCACCACGAACACATAGTGGCCATACCTCGAGCAAAACGCAGTCTTAGGAATATCCTCACTCCTAACTGGAATCTGATGGTAACCAGGCCTCAGATCGATCTTCGAGAACACACTCGCACCACGGAGCTGATCAAACAAATCCTCGATCCTCGAAAAAGGATACTGATTCTTGATAGTAACCTTGTTCAACTCATGATAATCGATGCATAACCGCATACTATCATCCTTCTTCTTGACGAACAAAATTGGAGCACCCCACGGCGAAGCACTCGGTCGGATAAAACCCTTATCGATCATCTCCTCAAGTTGTTTCTTAAGTTCCTGTAACTCAGCTGGTGCCATACGATAGGGAGCTTTCGATATGGGACCAGTTCCAGGCAACAACTCAATCAAGAACTCTACATCTCGCTCAGGAGGAATGCCAGGTAGATCCTCAGGAAAGACATCGGGAAACTCCCTAACCACAAGGATATCCTCTAACTTAGGCTCAACTGAAACACCCTGAACAGTGCACAAATAGATTTGATGACCCTTTCTACCCATGTTAACCATCTTCAAAGCAGAAACCCCACCCTGATAAGAAACCCTTGAACCCTTGAACTTGTAGGACTCTTAAGCACGATCTTCTGATCACGACATAGGAACCTAGTGTCATAGCGAGATAGCCAGTCCATGCCCAAAATGACATCAAACTCTCCTAGTTTGAATTGGACAAGGTCCGCATGAAGGATCGCCTCTGCAATACTGACAGGTATGTCCTTGAATAGAACGGAGCAAGAAATAATCTCACCCATAGGAAGGGATATAGAGGTATGAACGGATGATGAAGAATAGAGTCCAGCACGGAAGGAAAAGGATTCAGATACGAAAGACATCGACGCACCCGTATGAAAAAGAACAAAAGCAGATAAAGAGTGAATGAGAAAGGTACCCGTAACCACATCTGGATTAGCATCTGCCTCAGCACGACTCATGACAAACACATGACCAGTCTCCAAAGCATCAACCTTCGGTGCTTCCGTCTTTGGTTTCTGGGGACAATCAACAGCCTTGTGTCCCAGAGCTTTGCACGTGAAGCATGTGATAGGAGTACCAGGAGCACAACTCGTACCCGGGTTGTAAGCTTTCCCGCATCTGAAGCAAACCATATCTTTCTTGGCTTGACCCTGATCACGCAGAGCATACGGACGAGCTTCGAACTTCTGCTTCTTCTGGGACGCACTAGGGGCAACATAAGGCCTCTTCACGAACTTACTCTTCGCACTCTCCTCAGCCTTGGTAGCAAGAACTGAATCATAGATACTAAGAGCGCGATCATAAGCCTGCTGGAAAGAAGTTGAAGGAATACCAGACATAGCAGTCCGGATCTTGGGGGCCAGATTCTTCTCATAGCGACGAGTCCTCAAAACTTTATCCATAGCAACAGAAGTAACAAATCGTGACAGCTTCACGAACTTGTTGGTGTACTCCTCGACAGTCATGGAACCCTGCTACAAACGAAGGAACTCCTGCTCCTTCTGCCAACGCATCTCCTCGGGATAGAACCTCTTCTTCAGCGCCTCAGAGAAAATTGCCCAACCATATCCTGGCTGAACTTCCAGACCAGCTCTAGCAAGAGCCCGCCAGTTGTCGGCCTCATCCTTCAGATAATAGGTGGCGATATCCACCTTCTGATCCTCAGGACATCCAGTAGCGAGGAATAACTTCTCCATTTCTCGAATCCAAGCCTCCAAAGCGGTAGGGTCATTCGCGCCATCATAGGTAGGAGGACGGTGACGAGCAAAACGATCAAACACAGTCGGTTACGGATCGTGGTTGTTGTTGTTGTTATTATTGTTGTTGTTGTTGTTTTTGTTTTTGTTGTTGATGTTGAGGTGATTAGTGAAACCTTCGGCCATTGATGCCAAAGCGGCCTCAAGTCTCCTGATGCGATCGGCATCAGTTTCACCGTTCGCGTTACGCACCATCTGCAAGAACGAAATATGGTTATAAGTGGTAGAACCTAAGTACAACTCCAAACAACTACTCATACACTCTACAAACATAAGAAAACAGACAAATCCTATTGGTTTCTACCCCATTTACTCTCACTCATTAACTAGGTCATTTATTTTAGTTATCAACTAAGCGAAAGTTGGGAGCGTATTCGCTCTGATACCAACTGTAACAACCCGAATTATCAAACAAAGGAAAAACTTATATAAAGGAAATATCAGAGTATAATACTGATAAAAGGGTCAAGGTGGCGGAAACACCTGACCAATCTGGTTCGCTACTAAATCCAAAACAAAACTAATACATTATTCGAAGGTTCTTAAAACATAAAGCAAACTCCTATTTTATTATTAAACTCGCTTCGCACATTCCCCGAGCAAGCATCAACCAGTGAGCAACAATCTGAACAACTTGAAAATGGAGGTCGACAATCAGTCGGGAGTAACTAGATGCTCACCCAATCATGTTTACAACAATTGAATATAATCAACAATCAATAACAATTGAAAGGCATAAACAGTAAACATGTGAGATCGTCTACACTCATGAAACCCAACACAAAATTACCAAGACTTCGTCAACTTTAGACGGATGCAATCATGCAAACCCAAACCATATGCAACTACTAGACCATGTACACCTATAACCAACGTGGCACACGACCCATAACAACTCAAGGCACAATGCTAGCATCAAATCATAGCGAATACGGTAACACACAATCCACAGCAACAGAAGGCACAAAGCTAGCAACAAATCATAGCGAATAGAGTGAACGCCCGTTAGAGCGTATAACCACTGCCTCTAACTTGCCAGAGCGTATAACCACTGCCTCTAGTTGATGGAGCGTATAACCACTGCCTCCATCAGTACTATGTATAGCGTATAACCGCTGCCTATATGTCTAAGACCTGGCAAGACTCTCGGTGCAAACCGAACGACACTCGGGGGAACTGAGCGTATAACCACTGCCTCTGCTACCCCCCCCCCCCCCCCCCGGAACATAGACCAAACAAATACCGCATCAACGGGTGACGTTAGCTCGTTCCGATAGTATATAACTGATACTACCGTCATCTATTCAAACTAACAAACCACAAATGCACAGTATAACTGACTGTACTAACATGCGTGAACAACATCACGACTCAACTCATAGGATAGTATAACTAATCATCCTACTTATCATATGAACAAGAGTAACCAAAGATATATGCAAACATAATATCATTAAATAACGGAACACAACACAACATGTGAACAAGTATCAACCATACAATGTTATAGTACTCCGACTATAACTTTAACATTAACCATTCAATGTTATAGTACCCCAACTATAACTTCAACAATATCCTTACCTTGTAACTCAACGTTATATTAGCTCAGCTATAACATTGACTTCATTAGCCTAATGTTAAATTAACATTAGCTATAACATCGACATGTGACTTAAGTTATAGTAGCCCAGCTATAACATTGAGCTATAATCTCAAAGTTATACGGCTCCACTTATAACTTTATCACAACCTCAGAGTTGTACCAACCCAGCTATAATATTGAGTCATAATCTCAATGTTATACTAGTTTAGCTATAACTCTAGGACTTCTCATAAACACCCACCAAGCCGCCACTAGGGTTTCCATGGAAACCCTAGCCGCACACCCAAAAATCTCCAACGGAGCATAGGCAAGATACGTTATGCAATTTAAACAATAAAACACATACGTAAACACACAAACATAATTAAACATGATAATAAACAATTAAACACGTACCAATTACACAAATCAATTATTAAATCATGTAAATTACATCAATTGGCATAAACACAATTAAAGGAAAACACCTAGTTACCTTTTTAGCGAATTAAACCTTAGAGATCGTCTTCCACGATATAGATGTCTTCTCCATGTGCAGTTTACACGCCTTTATTAAAATCATCCACGTGCCAAGGATAACGAATCTAATAAATATAATAACTATATATATAACTATAAAAACTATGTGAAAATATAAAACTTACGAAGAAGATAGATAGATTCAAGAAGTAGGACCGATCTAGGCACAAAAAACGATGAAGGAGGAGGAAGGAGGCGCGGCACGAAACCCTGGGGAGGGTGGAGCCACACGGCACAAGGGGAGAGAAGAGAGGAGAGAATTAGGTTTAGGGTTTTGTGAGAATCATGAGAAAAGAAAAGCAAGGGTTTGGTTTCCCTCCTTATTTATAGAAAAGCTCGTGGATTTATTCTAAGCTTAGGCCCAAAATTCACCCATCAACACTAAACCATGCGTGAAACCCAAGAAAAGGATGGGGCTTCATCGTTTTCGAACCCAACGAGCGAAAAAGACAAGAGACGGATATTTTCCCAGAAAATAAAATATGAAATATGGGAAAATAAAATTAAAGAAATATATTATGGAAATTAGGGGTGTTACATAAGACCATTTGAAATAATAGAGCGAGTGAGAGATGTGGCATATCGATTACTTCTTCTGATGGAACTATCAAAGATTCATGACGTTTTCCACATCTCAGTGTTAAATAAATATATCTCTGATCCTAGTCATGTGATTACCATACCAGCATTACAAGTTAGGGAAGATCTTTGTTACAAGGAACTACCAATTCAAATCTTGGATTACAAAGCAAAAGTCCTCCGTAACAAGACCATTCCATTGGTGAAAGTTCTTTGGTCCCGTCATGATGAAACAGAAGCAACATGGGAAGTAGAATTTGAAATGAAAGACAAATACCCTCATCTGTTTCAATAAATTAGGTAATTTAAATGTGACAAGTTACTACAAGTTTCGGGACGAAACTTACTTTTAGGAGGGTAGAATGTAATACCCACATATATATATATATATATATATATATATATATATATATATATATATATATATATATATATATATATATATATATATATATATATATATATATATATATATATATATATATAGGCGGGTTGAGTACGAACCGAGTTACGGTGCGTGTAACTGCATTTAACCGCCTTAATTCAATAAACACGCGACTACCATGCGGCACCCGCTGACATTAAAAGCTTTCTAACTTACACAAACCAACCCTGCTGACATGTTTTCTTTCATCCCCTCCCACCACCCACTACCCTCCCTCCACCTCCCTGACCACCACCCTCCGACGGCGACCTACTTGACGGGACTCTGACGCCGATCACGCAGACGCGACTCTGACGTCGACGATCTTGCTTTTCATCGTCTCCATTCTTGTTTTTAATGTCTCCTCATTCTATCATTCACGCAATCGCCATTGCTCCGGCGACCAATTCCTTTATCCGGCGACTCACTCGAGCATACTATCGCCGAATTTCCATTGCATCTCCCTTCTCCGGTGAGTTAGTTATTTTCAACTCCTAAAAAATTGTGATTTTAATTATAGATCTACTAAAAAAGAGGTGGAAATTCGAAAAAAACATTGTAAAAATGGACTAGTCGGTACATTTTGACTCGGGAAATGTGCTCTTCAGCTAAATTTGAAATCAAACAAGAAATACCATGTGTTGCTACATCGTAGCTGAATCATATATTATGTGAGATTAAATTATTTTAATTGATGGTATTTTGAGTTTTATTGCAAATTTTCATGTTGAAGAGATGCGTCAATCACTCAAAATGAAAAATATGGAGACGACTCTATAATGGTAGAAGCTTCAGGTACAATGCTTTTATTTCCGGGTTTTGCTCTTGTAAATGTTGTCTCTTCTAAATATGATGTCTATTTATGTTGTTGTTGCTGCATATGATGAGGCTAAAAAATAATAATGTAGTACTTAAGTTTGCTAATGAAATTTATTTGATAAATATAGATATGGATGTATATCAGCGTGCCACTTCTGTTGTACATTTGTGAAAGAACGGTCAAGGCGCTTAAGTCGAGTAACCAAAAAGTGAAGATTTTGAAGGTTGGTAATTTTTGCATTACAATATTTTTCTAGTATATTCAATTTTACACTTTTTTTTAGCCATATCTAAATTGTTACTAAAAGAAAAACATTGTTCTTGTTGCAGTTTGCAGTGTATGGAGAAGATTCTCCATCTGGTAAAAAATTCAACAGGAGATGCTCTGTCTCTAGTGATTGCAAAACCTGAAGGATTTAAATACAGAAGTGGGCAATACATCTTTGTTAAATGTTTGGATGTTCTCTCCGTTTGAATGGTAATTTCCACAACCCAATCTACGCCTTTTATAATGACCATGTCGTCACTTGAGTTCTGAAAATTAATGGAAAATATGCTTAGTGTCCATTTACCAGTTTCCTCGACCAGATACGGTGTTGCTTTACAACTTGGTGCAGTTGTTTTTCAAGTTACTAGATTAGTTTTGATTCAAATGTTAACTTATAAGGGCTTTAGTTTTAATCCAATTGCATCATTGTATTATGTTGCACCTAGCTGTTTGTTATTCTTGTTTGTCCCCTTGACATAATGCTCACGTCCTATGGGTATGTCAGGTTCCCCAGAAGTCGACTTCTCCCCGTGCACAATGTGATTTCGATCATTCCATATCGCCCATGCCGGCATAAACACCTTCTGTTCTATAGTACTTATAAAAATGATTCAAGAAATAAGCAAAATGAATTCTTAGGAGTGAACAAGATTGGGAAAAACATTAGAAAGATTAGTGGGCTAATTATAATAATATTGCTAATAATATTGGTAATAGTGGTGCTAATTATAGTAATAATAATATTAGTCTAGTTGCTTTTGTACTCAGATGGCCTTGTACATTTGGATGTCAGGTTACATGAGGATTCAGAAAGGTGAGAACTTTTTCTCGAAGGGTTTTATTTATGGGTGTATATCTTTTGCAAATGTTGCGAATAAATGGTTCAAACCATTTCCGTTAAGAAAATGGTTTTTCAGTTCATGATAATAAATTTTGGAATTCGTCAAGAGCATCAAATGAATCGTAATAACTGAGGAGACGTTGATGGCAACCAAAGTTATCGGGTCCAGAACAGTCGCACCAGCCACCGGGAAGTTAGCTCCATAACAAAGGTGACTCGGTCATTTTCTTGATAATTATAACGACGGAGCTTCGGGATATAATTTTTAGCAACAATGGTCTTCACCTGAGGGGCTGCTATATTTGGAGAGTAATGTACTAGTAGTAGCAGATGATCCTACTTATTCATGATGAGTGGTGGCATTATGGTCTTGTGTAATGAAAGATAATTAGATGGTTTAGTAGGAGTATAACATACAAATGAGAGTCAAAAGATTGTATTGGAAAAAATGCTTGTTCGCTTGTTGGAGTAACATTTTTGATAAACTGAGGTCATAGAACAAGAACAAAGCTTCAATCCTTGCACAATTATTGTACGATTATTGTATTTTGTATATAACATAATGTATCTAGTACTCCCTCCGACCCACAAGTACTTTTCAAAATACGAAAATTGTCTGATTTAAATATAAATAATACGGACCACGTATAATAATGTGTATTTAGCAAAAGATGTGTATTTAGCAAGGTAAAGAAGTGTATCTAGCGTGCTAGAGATGTGTATCTAGCAAGGTAAAAGAGTGTATCTAGCTTACTAGAGATGTGTATCTAGCAAAACAAATGAGTGTATCTAGCTCACTAGATATGTGTATCTAGCAAGGTAAAATAATGTAACTAGTAGTGTAAAAAAAGTGTATCTACCTTGTGAGAGATGTGTATCTAGTAAGTTAGAGGCATGTATCAAACAGCATAGAGGAATGTATCTAGATAGATACATGTATGTATCTAGCTAGATAAATGTATGTATATAGCAACTTAAAGAAGTGTATCTTACGACTTAATGGAGGGGGGCAAAGTATTATTCTGTAAGACGACCTTAAAATCACACATGATGACACATTTTTGACTAAAAAATGGTTACTTAAAAGATCCGTTGAATAAACTTCTTATATAAAAGAGCTTTAGACCTAAATATGTAATTTCAATGTCATTTAAGCATCGCAATATACATCCAAAATCAGTTCATCACTCAAACCCAAATCTTTTTTGTTCCTTTGCTAAATTAAAAGAAAATGATGAATGGCCATGATCTCTTTCTTGAGTCCAAGAAATTAGTGACTTAGTTCAGGTCAACATTGTTTAAGGTTGTCAATATTGTTTTGATGCTTGATCGATATTTTGTCTGGTTTTAATACACTTCACATATATCTGCAACCAACCCAAAGAGCCGAAAACATATATCTGTCAATCCATTTTTTCCTGTAGTGAATTTTAGTGGTACAAAATTACATCAAGTCGAGGTTGTCGTCGTAAAATTGAACATTTCGACATTGCAGTAGCGGTAATATTCATGAAATTATAATACCGAAATAGTAGAGGTGTCATGACTTGTCAGATACACAAATTAGTAACGTCAGATGCACAAATTAGTACACCCAGATACACAAGTCAATTTGTGCATCGAACTATACTCGTGCAACTGGGGTAGTTTTTTCGAGTTGTGTATCCAACAGTAATACCGTGTGCATCCGGGTAAGTATCTTGTGTATCCACCGCTCCACCATGATCCACCAAGCCTATCCCCATACCACAACAAACCACCACCACCACCACCACCACGAACTATCTAATACACAAGTTTATACCCCCAAATACACAAATCGATTTGTGTATGTGGAGGTAATGTTACGTGTACCTAGTGTAATATTATCTGTATCCGAGCAACATCAGTCAACCCATGTCGCCTAATCAATCAACCTCCAAGACCGGGATGCATTCAATCCTAATTAACCACCTAACACCGTCTACAACCTCATAACAGCCGTCGTCCTCGCCGCCTACCACCATCACTTCCTCCAGTCATCGTGACATCTAGCCAGCGCACCATCTCACCACCCCAACCATCCATGTTCCAACATCGTCACTGTACTACTCGTACCGCCATAGATCCATCTCTATCCTTCAGACCACCACCGCTGTGACCATATTCTACCTCGGACTCACACCATCGAGATTTACTCATTTTCTCATGTTTTTTTTCAAATTTAATCATAGATCTAAAAAATGAAGAACTTGAAAAAAATTGTTGTCCTTACAAGCTAATCGGACAAATTGCATTCCAGAAGAGTCGATTACGGCGAAAACCGACTCCATTTGTGATGGTGGTGGCCGGCGACGAAGATAAAACAAAGAGAAGAAATAAATGGACGAAGATAAGAATGGGTGATCCGCCGATGACAGTGGAGTTGCGGTAGAGCACCGACGAGTTTGATGCCGGAGCTCCGGCGACATGACGATGAGTATGGATAAGCAAGAGAAAGTTTAAGGGTTGGAGAGTACTGGAGTTGGAGTTGGGTTTTACGGGAAAGGAGAGGTAATGTCTTTTAAAGGGTTTAATATGAGCCCTTTATCTGATTTGATCTAATGGCTATAAGAGAGTTCGTAAGTTCGCACCCTAATTTAGTTCGCACGAGATCCTGATTATATATATATATATATATATACAGCAAGGATCCAGTGAGTCCAGGGTTTTAAATGAGTCCGCCCTATCATTTCAGACCGTCGGATCTAATAGCTTTAAAGGCCCCAGATTGCGCCTTGTCAGTCCACTAATATCACACAGCAATCCTCGATTCATCTCTTCTGTTATTCATTTTTTTCTCTCTCCTCCCACACATTGATCTCTTTTTACCTCCCTCAAATCATTAAAAAAACCCTAGAAATCTAAAAATTCTATCAGTAATTTGAGAAATACTACATTATTTCTCCTAAATCTAATCGATAACTCACATTAATCCTTTTATTCAACCTCTTCCTTTTACTCCTCTCTTAATTTTGTGAAGATTCAACGAGAATTCGACAACCTCGCTTCAAAAGTGCAAAAATCTTGTAGCAAATGATGGGATATTATCTATTTTTCAATTAAAGAGGTATGACCTACAATTGAATTCATAAATTTTATTTCAGTCAGTTAGATTTAGTAGTTCTTGCACTAAATATGTTCTAAGTTTTTATATACTTATTTTTAGAACGCGATTATATTATGTATATAAATCTTTTTAGTAATATGCAACGCTATTAATGAAATTGTTAATCTTTCGAGTGTGAAAAGTTGAAATTCTATGGTTTGAAAATTGAATTGATATAACTCGGGCTACTCCTCTGACTATTTTGTGGTGTTATATGGTACAACTAATGTTACAATATTGAATAACATGTAGATCTGTATTGAATAACTGTTGTTACACTAGTTACGGTTGCTACTGAACGTGTGCATTGCCAAATTTGTTTTAGTTAGGTACGAAATTTCATGCTTTTGTTATACCTACCACAAATTCTCATTATAGACGGACACTATCCGTCTATACGTATTGACAGATACCATTTCTCCTCACAAAATACTCATTTGTCATAAAGTGGGAAGCACATGGGGGGTGAACCACCTTGTCTCCCCTATCCATTTTATTAGAGGTCTTTACCCGTCAATACGCCCCACCCGTCTATATCAAGACCTATTGTATACCTACATGGTTGTTTTTTCTTTGTTTACTTTTGTTATGTATGATGATGTTGAGAATATGTCCATTCTTTAAGCTAATAAATTTGATCCATTCCTCTGATTGTCATCATTTTGTTTGATTTATCAATTCCTAACTCTTTTTTTTTTTTGCCTTGTTACCTGTTTTGTAAGTTTGTTACAGATTGTGTCCATATTTGTGGTGGTTAGTTTATTTGTCATTAAATCAAGTCAGACCACAAATACATATAACATATCTCATACGGACGAAACTAGTTTTGTGTTCCATCTATAGAACTAGTTTTTTTCGCATTGGAATAAGACGACATACTCTGTAGAATAACATAACAAACAAGTCACTGTAATACACTTGTATTGCTGAATTGGTGAGTCTAAACTTATATTGTGGTCATTTCATCAATTCAAGTATGTTGGTGGATTATTGAATTTCTACTAAACTACCTCATTAGATCAAATTGGTAGAGCATTTGTGCAATTGCACAAAGGATGTAGGTTCAATTCTTACATGCCTATATATTGACAATATATGTAACATAATTTTGTTGTGGTCTTCATATTTGATTAAAAAAAATCTTTGAAATAACAAACTGGGAATCAAAGAGCATATTTGGTTTGTTTTAAGCGTACTTGTATGATGGAATAATTCATTAGAATAACACAATTATATGAGCATAAGAACACACTTGAGTAGAAAAACACCCCTAAAAATGTATCTACTATTCAGAAACTATTCCGGAATTACGCGTCCGACCTATTAACTAATGCTCCTAGCCAATGTTTAATAGATGTATGTCATGGTACAAGAGTGCCTCAAATTCTTTAGACATTAACTTAATCACACTTAGTCGTCTATGTGGGATTTGAACCCACATCTTGTACAATGGCACAATGCTCTACCTTTTGAGCTAATAGACGTTAAACTGCCTCAATTGATGCATATAACACTAGTGTTATATTAAATGCAGCAATAATATGAACTTGGCCAAAACAATGCAAATGCTCAAGTATAATTAACCATTACTCTACTCTCACACAAGATTTATATGGTGGGTATCATGCAAGCTAGAGTAAAATAGAAGAAAACTATGACTTAAAAATTGTAAGCATACAATGATTATAGTAACATACTAAACCATTAGTATAACATAGTTAAATCATCATTGTAACACGAGTAAACCATTATTAAAATAAAGTTTAACCATTATTGTAACATGGTTAAACCATTATGGTCACAAAATTACACTATTATCCATTATAACACACCAACACTGTTACAATCACACACTTTGAACATCACAGTAACACAGTCAGAACTCATACCATCATTCAAACATGGTTATAAATTATCACTATTATTCTCCCACCACAATTATACTGTTATAGATACCATCATTGTAACACAAGTTCACCGCTGTATAACACACTTATATTATATATGGTAAGAAAGGCAAAGATATGCATATGAGGACATCAACCCCAAAAAGTAACATTGTACGATCATTGTAACATAGGACTAGTTATTAGTTATACCAGTAATTTACACTAGTATGCAATTATTGTAACAGAGTTAAACCATTAGAATAACACGATAATACCATTGGGGTAACATCCATCGATAAACTTTTTGACACTAGGTCCTGACTATCTTCTCCTCTGCCACAACTCTGTCCATCAAGGTAACATGAAAGTTTTGAAATTGCAATGAAATGTAAAGAAATTAATAAATTTGTTACCATCAAAACCATGAATTAAATTGACAGGATAACACACTTATATCATTATATTAATAACACACTTCTAGAGTTACTATAATATCCCCCATTTACTAAATGAATAGGTGAACTCACAAATTTTTCCCTCCAAAAAGCATATTTTTAAATAAGGAATTTATTGATAATTTAATTGTATTCACTAAATAAGGAAATTAATAATTATAATGTATTTAATTATATAATTCTTTTCCTTAAAATTAATTTTTTCATCAAATTATATAATTTTCACTAAACACTAAACTATTATATTTTAATTAAAGTATAAATAATATAAGACTATAAACTATTAAAATTTTTATTGATATTGTTATTTGATAATGACTTGACTCATACTATTCATACTATGTATAAACAAAACTATAACTGGTTTTGATTACTTTTATAAAAAAAAGTTGAGAAAATTTATAAATTGGAATCATTAGCGTTATGGTATAAAAAATACTTTAAAAAAATGTATTTCAGCACATTACTCAATCACCTTGGATTAATTTTCAGTTTTAATTTATTTTTTGCTCAAAACAAAATATAATAACAAGAAAAATGAACAATTAATAAGATATCACTATTATTTAACAGTTCAATTTTACTTAGTTTTCTTAAATAATTTTACAGTTCAATTTTTTCCTCAAAATATAATAACGTGAAATATGAAAAATTAATGAAGTGTTATTTTAGCATGATTAAGTAATACAAAAATAAAAAGTCTATAAATACCGCGCATTCATTGCGCGGGATCTAAACTAGTAAGTATACTATTATAATAACACACCTCCAGCATTAAATAACACAATTCTCCCATATAAAAACATAACTATACCATTACAATAACACACCTGTAGCGTTAGAGTAACAGTTATACAATTATGAAACACACTTATAACATTATAGTAAAAACATTATCCATTATAATAACACGATTATACCATTATGATAACACACTTATATCATTACAGTAACATAATTATCCATTATAATAACACAGCTGCAGTCTGCACCATTACAATAACACAGTAATACTATTAGAGTTACACATATATTTACACAACAATGACCGTAGAAACTTATTAAACTGGACATGGTGAAGCAATAAAGAACCGACTAAACTACTGAAAGCTTAAGTTAGAAACCTGAGGGAATCTTTAAAGTAGATAGATTAACAACTAACTTGCTTAGAAACTCCAATACCAATTAAAATCAAAAGCCAGCAAGTAGTAGAGCATTCTAACTGGCCACACTTACTCTGTACAGAAATGCAGCAAATAATGACGCAATCTTATTGAATTATAATTTCAATAAATTTTGATCATGAATGATGGAAGATGTTAATTAGAAACACAATAAGTAAATATTGAACTAATTGCAATAAACTGTAAATCAATCTCATCAATTTAACTTGATATCAGAATTGCACTAAAATATCAAAATTACCTAAATTTTGAGCAAATAAATCTTCATCGGGAGATTAAATAGCTGAATCACACACATTAAAGAAATATCAACCTAAATTCTAGGATATGAAACGAGCAATAAATATTTGTTCAAATGAACACGCAATAAAATTATGTCCTTCATTCAGAGCAAATAGAGAGACAGATGTTGATTAAGGAATATAAGCAGATTAAGCATACATCAATTCATAATCAACTAGAATGGAGAATAACATCAAATACTTTGTAATGAAGTAAAATTGCCTTTGAAAAACAAATTTGATTGAGAAAATCGCACACGAAGGTCACGAACTGCAAATCGCTAAAGTTAGGGTTTTAATATTTAGGCGTGATTGAAGCGAAAAATTGAAATTAAACAAAGAGATTACCAAGGAAAATCATTAGAAAACTAACCACAACGATTCATAGCAGAAATATTTGTCATTGAAAGAAGAGTTTGTGAGTCTAATTGGAGAACTCAGATGTGCTTGAACGAGAAAAATATAGAGCAAATTAGATGAGAGAGAAACAATACCTGTTGAATGACGAAGACAATACTCCGGTAGATTAGTTTTTGTTGTTATACAATCACCTGAGATGATGAATTTGGAAGAGTGAAACAATAAAGATTTGAGGAAAAAAATGGCGAGAGAAAGTAGGAAGAGAGAAAAAGAATTGATGGAAAGAATGACATAAATTAGCTGGGAACGGGTTCTATATTCAAATTGTGAAAATACAAATCGACCCTTAATGAAGCGCGTAATATTAGAGTCATAGGATCATGTCAATCATCTATCCGAGATCTAATCTTAAGCGTTTATTCTTGAGATCGGATGATCCAGAATGATAGGACGGACTTACCCTAAGGAGTTGGACTCTCAAGATCCTAATTACACACACACATACACACATATTAAATAATCTAGATGACCTATTTATTTAATTATATATTTTTTTATATGGGCCGCTAACATGAAAATATAGTTAATATCGAAAAGAAGGGTATATGAGATAACGAGACGGAGCTGTTGATTGGCATTAGAAGCCACGTGCCTTATGGCATGTAATGTGGCATAGTAGCATGCCATGTTTTTCTACCTATTCTATGTGCCTTTCAACATGGATTTCTTAGCAAAGTAGGTTTCTTAGTGACTAAGATTCCTCTTGCTATAAATAGTAAGTTTTGCGTTGTTATTTGATAACAATTTACGAGTTCGTATTTACTCAAAGACATACACTAATAAGAAAAGTGAGAAGTGTTTTATAAAATTTCATAGATACAACTAATTCTCTCTAAAAGAAATAAGGTATGATTTTGGGACCCTACTTCGTAAATTTTATATTTACTCTGTCATAATAAAATAATGTTAAAGGATATCATTTTTACGAAGGTAGCTTTATAATACTGTAATAATGCTCACATGTGATATAAACTGTTCTTATATGTTTTTTTATATATTGTAACACCCCCATTTATTTAAGAGCCTTTAGCAAGACATTCTCAAGTAAATAAAGGTGTTACCATCTGGTAGTACATATAAAAGACAAACAATACCAAAGTACTTTAAGACTATATAAATTAAAGTGCCTCAAAAGACTTTATTACAAAATTCCAACGAGATAAATAATTATTACAGAGTACGTTTTAAATCAAAGCAGCGGAAATAAAATAACTAGTGTCTGAATGAATTAAGGTGATCTCTAGACTCAAGTGATAATCTCGTCCCAAGCTCCCCCTTTAAAGCATCCAGCACTTCTCACAAGCTAACCTGAAATCAATATGCTCCCCAATATTTGGTTCATCACAGGTGTTCACGAATACACAGTCAACCACGAGGTTGAGTAGGATAACTAAACAACAATAACAATATGATATGATAAAAGGCTCATATCACGACCGTCACACACGACTCAACCTGTCACATCACACGCCACAACCAACCGCACAACACACTGACACCACACACGGTGTACTGCTCAGGTTCACGGCGACCTCTGAATACCGCCGTGCCTGGCCGACCAAAACCGTACAGGACCACGGCTCTTCCACATCCCCGTGCCTGACCGACCAACGCATTGCCAATTCCCTTTCACAATTCCAACCAATAATAGGAAACCAACCAACAATAATAACAATATGATTATGAGACAACAATTATCACAGTATGCTTAAGACAAGAATTACAACGATGTGCTCAGGACAACAATTACAGCAATAATCCATCTTTTAACAATTTGTCAATTACCAATATAGTATAGTTGAGTAGTTAACCTACCTTTTAGCAAATCTTCACAAGCAATCAAACAATCAAAAAGCTTCTTCAACAAATTCACCGCCTAAACAAATAATTAAATTATGTATAATTATTAACTAATCTTATTAATGAATTTAAGATGTAAACTACCCAAAACAATCCCGCAAAAATGACACAAATCACGCCCTACAACACGGCTGACCCGACGGTGGTCAACCTGTCGGTCAACGGTCCCCACGGCAAGGTCTCGGTGGTCAACGACCACGGTCAAAATACAGGTCAAGGTTGAAACGTAAATAATTGATATGAAGCGATTAGATAACTTACCACAATTTAATTAGAGAAAGATGAAAACTCCGTCTTAAGTTGTCTCACAAAAGCTCTCCTCATAATTGTATTTGTTTTGTTGAAGAAGAATAATTATGATTGTGAGGTATAGGGTTGATATTTAAATTAGTTGGTTGATGTAGTTGGAAGGTTCTAGGAAAGTGCCTTTTATTATTAAAATAATGAAAATATCTTAGAACATAGATAATACCCAAACCAAATACTACCTTCCCTCAAACACCTCCAACTCGCCACCCACACGGTCCAAACCGTGTTACCTCACGGTCCAACCCGCGGTCCGTCTTATTTTATTTTATTTTGCTTCTTTTCTTTTTACGACAACAACTTATTTATTATTTACTCACTTATAGATATTAATTATTAATTAAAATACGGAGTATTACATATATAGTGGTTATAATGTACAATTGGTCATTTGTAACATTTGGGATACGATTATTGGATAGAGACGACATTATTCTGTCCTGTGTATATAGAAGGAGGGGAGAGGGGAGTATGACCCCATATGAACGATGAGGGGAGGGGGAAGTATGACCCCATATGAACGATAATTATGTTATCCGGCAAAGGCCGAGATGGGTCTCAGACCCGGATTTCTTATACTATGTACACAAAGGTGGACTTAAGCTGGATGAGTCTTGGCTCCATAATAAGTCTCTTTTCAGTAATGGTAGGCCGGCATGATTATGAGGTATATAAGAAGTAAGTGATTTATGTCAATCTTTTTACGTTTAAAGTATTCTCTCTGTTCCATAATATGTATTCTTGAGAGATCCGTATGAGAAAAAAAAAAAGAATAAAATAATGGAACGTAAGGCCATTGTAGGGAACTGGAGTCATACTCAGTCTGTGGTTGGCTGATCCGTTACTTTCATTTTTTTTTTCCAGGTTGTAGTGCTAAGGAAATACGGGAGTAAGAATGTGGGAAGGAACTGATGCTGTATTAGAAATAATGTGTAATAAGATAGACTTGTATAGTATAATCATCCAAGTGATAAGTTAATAGTTAAGATTATAGCCTTGTATTTCCTGTAGAGGAAATACGACGGTAGCGCCTTGGTCAACTTTTCTGTTTTCTTGTACTTCTGTAAACACTGTTAATAAATAAAAATGTTACTTTTGTATTCCTTGTTTTATCTTAAAGTAGTCAGGGTGTTACACCCCCTTGGAGTGAGAAGCTCCAAGGGTAACTTGAGCGGAAGACGGCTTCCCAACCGCCTTCCGTCTCCAAAATCGTAACCAAGAATCATCCAACATCCTCCATTGTCAACCAAACCACAATCAAGCCAAACAAATGCAACCAAGGCAATTATGCAACCATATTAACACAACAAATATAATCATGCTCACTTCTTCATTAATTCATTTCTTCTCATTTAATTGCTCCTTAACATGTTATAATGCAATGTAACCAACCTTGTGACCAGTCACCATACTTACCTTTACATAATTACCATAAAGCCATATTATGTGATAAACCCTAATTATCTAGAACATGGTATAATGCAACTACCATGAGACAAATGTAATTAATGACAATATGTAATACCACAGGTTTCGGTATAGGGGTTACTCGACCAAGTGGCCTTACTCAGTCGAGTAAGGTGTTGGGTGTTATGAGTTTGGGTTTTGGTGAGTCGGTACTCGATCGAGTATGAAGATACTCGGTCGAGTTGGGCGTACTCGATCGAGTACTCCCTGTACTCGACCAAGTAATCGGTCGATTACGGGTAGTTTCCGGAGATTCGATTAAAAGAGTTGAGAGGTATTTATTATATTTCGTCAGTTTCTTAATCATTTTAAAATCCCTAAAAGTTTAATACGACTCTCTCTCTCTCTCTCTCTCTCTCTCTCTCTCTCTCTCTCTCTCTCTCTCTCTCTCTCTCTCTCTCTCTCTCTCAACTCTCTTAATCATTTTCCAAGCAAGGATCAAGCCTTTGTGATTCCGAATTCATCTAGCGTTGCATCTATCGTTGTTGTAAGTCTCTAGTTCTTCTAATTGGATTAGTTTGAGTTATGGTAAACCTTAGTTTGGGTTAGTTTGGGGGTTTAGGGTTTGGTGATCATATGTGTGTTGATTGTTGATTATCATTGTTGTAGGTGACGATGTGGTATTCGTTAGCCATTTGTATGACTGATTGCAGTGTAGCGGATTGCGAAAAGGTAGAGTTTCCCTACTCGGTTTACTGTTTAATTGTTATAAGATTATGTTTGTATTGTTGTACGATTGATTATCTGCTGATCATTGTTGGTGTGTGCAGTTGGTGTGGTTGTTTTGATGGTTGTTGATGATGTTCGCGAGGTGCGTCCTCGGCTGAGTGAAGTCACTTGCGGGAGTGGCTTCACGCCCTAGTTTCGCCCTCTGTGGAACCTGCCACAAAAGGGGTTGTGCATATTAATGAACATGGTTATCGCTCGTTGATGAGAGGGGCTTAGGTGGGGATTGACTGCGGCCCCCCACTGGCGGTGAGGATTATCTGTTGCGATGGGTAATCTGACAGGGCCCTTTAGTGTGTAGTCAGTTACTATGTGAGATCAGGAGTTGGAGGTGGATGATGATCAGCAGTTTGCCTTTTGTACTTGTCTTATTTTGATTATACAGTAACTGACCCCGTTGTTGTTTTGTAAAATCTGTGGTGATCCATTCGGGAATGATGAGCAGATTGTGACAGGTGATGATGTTCACTAGCTATGGGGTCGTCGTGGGGAGTCATCACACGAGTCTAGCTTCCGCTGTCAAGAGATTTAGCTTTCCATTTTAGTTGTGGAACATTAGTAGCAGTACTTTGGTTTTTGGATTTTGGGAACATGTAAACTTTAATTAATTATACTTTAATAATTGTGTTGTGGATTGTGTTGGGTTCCTTTGATTGATGATAACATGCCCATTTGATGTGTGTTATCTTAGATTACCTTTTCAGGATTTATGGTTAAATCAAGCTTGGATTAAGAAGTGTTGAGTTATTGATCATCCAATTGTATTGAGTCCTAGGCATCATTCAATGTACAAGTTAGAAAGTAAAGTATTTTATAGTAATAGAAACAGTCAAGACCACTGTTACTTTTACACGTAACAGCAGCCTGGACTGTTGCCTCAATTCGTAACACTTGAACACTTTCTTATCTTTCAAAAACCATTTACGTGTCTTACACTTTGAAAGATAACTTTCGGATTTTTTCAAGGATTTGGCCTTCTAGAAAAAGTGGTTTAAATAATTATCATTTCAAAATATTTCCTCTTTGTGCAAATTTGACCCTTTGGTCTTTCATAAAACAAGAAATGCATTTTGCCATTTTTGTGTAAACTTGTCATCATGTGATTTGTTTTCCCTTCTTTGTTTTCTGAATTTGCATGATCTATTATGGATAATTTCAAACACTCTTTCTCTCTTTTGCCTTTTGAATAAGAACCTTCTTTGGTGCAAGTTTGGGAAGTTGTTGAGACTCATCACATGTGATGGTCTTTGACCCTCAAAACCCTAACAACTCCCTTGCTCATCCTCTCTATAAAAGGCGTGCCTCTTCCTCTCATTTCTTCAAGACTTTTCTGAGATTTAATCTAAGTTTGCAAATTGTTTTTCAAAGCTTAAAAACCGAGTCCTAACTTTGCAAAGCTTTTAAAAGTCTTCAAGTGTTACAATCATGGCTACTGTTACTTTAATATACTAGACTCTCTCACTTATAAATTGTTGATCTTGTAAAGTTGTCCAACTCAATTCTTTTTAAGAATAAATTAGTGGAAGCTTGATCCTTATAACATTCTTAGTGTGTGTGTGTAGAGTTTAGGACGGAGTAATCTTCAACTGTTTGGCAACCGGAGTAGGTTGCGAGTTGGCTTGTTCTAAGAACGGAGTAGTTCTTGAACTTGTGTCACAACCGGAGTAGGTTGTTGTCTTTTTATTGTACGGGTTTTTAGTAGTCGGAGTAGATCACTAAAATAATTCAATAAAAAGTAGATTGGACGTAGGCACTTGAGTTCTTGCTGAACCAATTCAAAAATCTCGTGTTTGATCTTCTTTGTTTTATTCCGCTGCTATTTATTTCGTTTGCTTTGCTTTGCTTAACTTTCAAGTAATGATTCATCATCTTTGTCACATTTGATGCAGATCTATACTCCATAAACTGAGATAAATAGCTACAGTCAGAACAGTTGTTACTTTCATACTTCAACAAACACTCTTTTTAATACTCGTTTAATCTTGCAATATTATTCGAAGTATACTCGCATCTCTTTCGTTCATACAACTCACTTTAAATTGATAAATTTGAAGTTAAATTTTTTAAATAGTACTTAATTCCCCCCCCCCCCTCCCCCTCTTAGGTACTTAAATCCATAAACTCAACAATTGGTATTAGAGCCTCGTGCTCTTGATCGAGGCTAATCGCCTTAGAGTTTGATTCGTGGGTAATGGATTCCGAGAAACACTCCAAGATCCCGGTCTTTACCGGTTCGAATTTTGGATGGTGGAAACTCAAAATGGAACATTACATCAAAAGCATAGACTATCAATGTTGGAACATCATCCAAAATGGACCTCTTGTTATTGAGGAAACCGATATCTTAAACGGTTTCACCAAAACGAAAGAGGAAAGAAATTACAATGAAAATGGCTTCAAACTTGCCGAAAAGAACTCCAAAGCAATGTCGATTCTTCAACGTTGTGTTGGTGAGGGTGAAGTTAGTCGAATCTCTGGATGTCCTACGGCAAAATCTATATGGGATTCCCTTGTACTTGCCTATGAAGGGATGTCCCAAGTAAGAAAACACCGTGTTGACCTTCTCATGCAACAATATGAGATGTTTAGTATGTCAAAGGACGAGTCCATAAATAGTTTCTCTTCACGTTTTTCGTGTATTATTAATGAGCTTAAAAGTCTAGGAAGGAATTTCGAGTTCGAGGACATCATTCGAAAAATCCTTCGTAGTCTAACCTCTAAGTGGCAACCCAAAGTCACCGCCATAGAGGAAGCTAAAGACTTGTCAACCCTATCTCTTCATGAACTAATGAGATCACTAATGGCTCACGAGTTTAATCTCGACAAGCATTCTAGTGAGTCCTCAAAGGGAAAGAGTCTCGCCCTCACATCCTCTCCAAGTGATGGAGAAGATGAGGAGGAAGACGAGTTTGCTATGTTCACAAGGAATCTAGCCGGGTTAGTGAATGGTCAAGGAAACAAAAGGTTCACTAATAATTACTCGAAAAAACGCTTTCCTAAGAAACGACCTAACTCCACCGTGGGATGTTTTAAATGTGGTGATAAAACTCACCAAATTAAAGAATGTCCCAAGTGGGATGATATCAAATCAAAGGAAAGAAGAGAAAAAGTTAAAAAGGACTATAAACGTAGAGTCATGAGTGCTATTTGGGGAATGTCCGACTCCGAGGAAGATGAGGAACTCATCGAGGAGGAACTAGAGGCTAAAATGTGTCTTGCAAATCATCTTTAAGAAAAAGTCTCAAAAACCTCAAAAAACGAACACTTAAGATGCCTCATGGCTAATCCCGATGATTCCGAATCCGATTCCGACAACGAGGTAAATCATCTAAAGGCCAAGGCTAGAACTTACTCCAAAGAGAAAGTATGTAAGCTTCTTGACCAACTTTTTGATAAGTGTCGGTTTCAAAATGATAAGCTTGAGGTAATGCAAAATGAGATTGAGGAAATTGCTCAAGAGAACTTTAATCTTAAAAATGAACTAAAAGCAACAGACAGCGTCACTGTCACCTCTGAGGCTTATGATGAAGTTAAAAGAGTCAACAAGTTAAACAAACATTTGACTAAAGAACTAGAGCATCTTAGGATGATCCTCACGGACGTCTCTAACCTTGAAAATGTCAACACTACCTTGGTGATGCAAGTTTCCTCACTAACCAAGGAACGTGATGATCTTTTGAAGAACAAAGATGCCCTCGAAAATGAAGTCTATGACCTTGTGGTTGAGATTGTAGACCTAAGAAAAACAGTCTCTGGGACTGTTGCCTCTGATAAACACTTAGACAAGTCCAAAGAAAAAATCGAATGCTTGGTCAATGAAAACAAGTGTCTAAAAGATGAGGTAGCATGTCTTAAGAAAGAAATAGAGGTTCTTCATGAAAGGCTTACTTTTCTTCAAAAGGGTATGCCCGAATGCAGCACTTCTAGATCTACTCCACATCATAAATCCGATGAATTCGTTGATCTAAACAAACGTCTTGATGAGATGACGACTAAATATCAAGAGTCCAAAGAAAGAATCATGTATCTCGTGTCTAAACTCAACAACCACACCCATGACTTCATAGTTGAGAAAAGGTTGTCTTTAGAAAGTGTAAACAATGATGAACTCAAGAGGGGAAAAGAAAATAATTTGCATCTCCTCTCAAGAGTCAATGACTTGACCAATGAACTTGTAAAAGCCAAAAACATCACTGAAAAATGGGAAGGAAGTCAAACCTTGTTAAACTTTCTCACAAGTCAAACCGAGAGATGTAACAAAGTTCTTTGGTTTGGGCTTCAAATGGACAGTCGACCGATTGTTGCATCCAGAGGCCTAAAACTGATTTTAGAAGAAGGAAATATGTGGGTCTTCCCGAGTACATTATTTGCAACTATTGTGGAAATAATGGTCATGTTCTCAATGGTTGTAGAAAAAGATTTGAGGACATTAACAAGAACATCAAAGTAATAAAGCAAGTATGGATTAGGAAAGACACCGTAAGATATGTTGATCACAAAAGGGGACCCAAGTTTGTTTGGGTTCCTAAACTTAAAATCTAATCTTGTGTAGGGCTTGGTGAGAGGCGGCCGCAATTGGTACTTGGATAGTGGATGCTCTCGTCACATGACGGGTGATAGAAGCCAATTCCTCTCACTTAAACCATACAATGGTGTCACGGTAAGGTTTGGTGACAACAAGAAAGGTGAAGTAATTGGCATTGGAAAGGTTGGTAAGTCACCATTACTTTGTGTCGACAACGTGCGGCTTGTCAAAGGTTTGAAGCATAATCTCAGTATTTCTCAACTTTGTGATAAGGGTAATATTGTAGAATTTAGTGCTAATATGTGTCGAATAATTGATGCCACTACTAATGAACTAATACTAGAAGGAAGACGTGTCAAAGATGTGTACTTAACTAATTTGAACACTCTATCCGGTCACACTATGTCTTGCATGAGTGTAATGAACAATGATCATTGGTTATGGCATAAAAGGTTTGGTCATGTTAGTACTAAAACTCTTAATACCCTCAAAAGACTCGACTTAGTTGAAGGTATTCCCAATATGAAGTTTGATTTTGATAAAGTATGTGATGAATGTGTTAGAGGCAAACATGTTAGAAGTTCCTTTAAATCCAAAAGAATTGTGAGTACATCTCAACCTTTGCATCTTTTACATATCGACTTGTGTGGACAAATGAGAACTAGAAGTAGAGGTGGTAGTCGTTATGTGTGTGTCATTGTTGATGATTATTCTAGGTTTGTTTGGGCACTCTTCTTAAGCTCTAAGGATGAGGCATTTGATGAGTTTCTAATTTGGTTAAGAAAGATTCAAAACAAACTTAATTTAAAACTTGTTTCAATAAGAACCGATCACGGAACCGAATTCGAAAACTCATCATTTGGTGCTTATTGTGATGACAATGGTGTAGACCATAACTTCTCGGCTCCTAGAACCCCACAACAAAATGGTGTGGTTGAAAGGATGAATAGGACCCTTGAAGGTATGGTTAGAACAATGTTATTATGTAGCAAGTTGCCTAAGAACTTTTGGGCCGAAGCGGTAAATACCGCTTGCTACATTCATAATCGTGTCATGATAAGGAGTATATTGAATAAAACTCCCTATGAATTGTTACGTGGAAGAAAACCCAATATTTCATATTTTAGATGTTTTGGAAGCAAATGTTTTGTTCATAACAATGGTAAAAATAACTTGGGTAAGTTCGATCCACGTAGTGATGAAGGAGTATTTATTGGCTACTCCGATCATAGCAAGGCCTATAAAGTTTACAATAAACGAACCATGTTGATTGAAGAAAGCATCCATGTCATTTTTTATGAATATAGTGTGCTTGGACAGGTACAAAACATGGAAGATGATGATGATGATGATGACGATGAGTTTGAGATTGGTCTTGTTCGAAAGGACTTCGTGTTCGAGGATGAAGAAGCTCCCAACGCTGACTCGCAACAGACATAGGGACGTCACCTTCAAAGGAAATCAGCAGCTCAGGGGGAACACGTAGCACACTGCATCTTGTTTCTTCTCTGGATGCAATGACCCAACGATCGTTGCCTCCACCTCTAGAATCGAATCAACCCAAAAACAAGAATGATGAAGAGCACTCCAAGCAAAAAGAAAAACGATCCGTGGATCGATCTTTGTTGAGGGGGAATAAGAAACCGTTGTTCCAAA
Source organism: Silene latifolia (assembly GCF_048544455.1). Lineage (NCBI taxonomy): Eukaryota > Viridiplantae > Streptophyta > Magnoliopsida > Caryophyllales > Caryophyllaceae > Silene > Silene latifolia. The sequence goes on along the minus strand of NC_133530.1, from coordinate 62,355,967 downwards.
GAAGTGGAAACATCAAAGCTCTCATCCACTCTCTAATCTCACAAGCGATCTCAACTCGGGAATTCGAACAAGATCATCCCTTAACAATCTCGTTCATCTCAACGAAAATTATGCCCACAATGCCTTCCTTTCTCAAATTGAACCTTCAAATGTAACAGTCGCTTTGACTGATGTAGACTGGTTGCTTGCTATGCAAGAAGAACTCAATCAATTCAAAAGAAACGAGGTATGGCACTTAGTCCCTAGACCGCCTAATCGTACCGTCATTGGTACTAGGTGGGTCTTTCGCAATAAGCTTGATGACTCGGGAGAAATTGTAAGGAACAAGGCTAGGCTAGTGGTGCAAGGTTATAACCAACATGAAGGTATTGACTATGATGAGACCTATGCACTGGTAGCTAGACTTGAAGCCATACGATTACTTATAGCTTTTGCGGCTCACAAAGGCGTTAAACTCTTCCAAATGGATGTTAAAACCGCTTTCTTAAATGGATATTTGGAAGAAGATGTCTATGTAGAGCAACCACCGGGTTTTGAGAACAATGATTTGCCTAACCATGTTTTCAAATTAGACAAAGCTCTTTATGGTTTAAAACAAGCACCTAGGTGTTGGTATGATAGATTGTCTAAATTTCTTATTGAAAATGGTTTTAAAAGAGGCTCCGTTGACAAAACATTATTCTTAAAGTCACAGTCAGACGAACTGTTGGTTGTACAAGTATATGTTGATGACATTATATTTGGTGCAACAAATGAACTCCTTTACTTATATTTTTCGGAACTAATGAAATCGGAGTTTGAAATGAGCATGATGGGTGAGCTAGGATTTTTCCTTGGGCTCCAAATTAAACAATCAAAGGATGGAATCATGATTCATTAACAAAAGTACATTAAGGAAATGCTTAAGAAATTTGGGATGACAAATGGTAAGTCACACGATACACCTATGGTAGCCGGGTCCAAATTGGACAAAGATGAACTCGGTAAGAATGTTAGTGAAAAGGTGTATAGAGGTATGATAGGCTCACTTCTCTACTTAACCGCAAGTCGTCCCGACATTCTCTTTAGTGTTTGTTTATGTGCTAGGTTCCAAGCAAATCCGAAAGAATCCCATTTTAAAGCCGTTAAACGAATTCTTCGGTATTTGATTGGAACACAAAATCTTTACTTATGGTATCCCTTACATTGTCCTTTTGATCTCATAGACTTTTCGGATGCGGACTATGCGGGGTGCACGGTTGATAGAAAGAGCACCTCCGGAATTGTAACATTCTTGGGTCCTTGTTTGATCTCTTGGGGCTCAAAGAAACAAAACACGGTAGCTCTTTCAACGGCCAAAAGTGAGTACGTTAGTGCCGCACATTGTTGTTCTCAATTGCTTTGGGTAAGACAACAACTCTTGGATTTTGGTATTATTTATGACTCCGTTCCCATAATGTGTGATAATACGAGTGCAATAAATATTTCCAAAAATCCTATTCAACACTCTAAAACCAAACACATTGATATTCGTCATCATTTTATTTGTGATCACGTGGAGAAATGACATGTTAGACTTATCTTTTGCAAAACCGAAAATCAAATTGCCGACATTTTCACTAAGCCACTTGCAAGAGAACATTTTGAGAAATTTAGACTAGAAATTGGGTTAATTAATTGCTTGTGATTTTTAGTGTGAGTTTTGCTAATTTCCTTAATTTATTAAACTAAAATGGACATATGTTCTTAAGTGTTCTAAAGGCATTCATATCATTTTTAGACCAAAAATTGACACCATATTTGTGAGTCGATAATCACTCAACCTCATATCTAAATTTACGTTTATATTATGCTACCTTGCGTTTTGTTTCGAGTGATCAAATTAATTATTTGGGCCAACTACCCCACTCACCTCATTTATTGTTTGGGCCACCTATCCCTCCTAACCCACCGTCCAAATCCCTACAACCCACAAACCTTTCACCTCCCAAACTCCCTCCATCTCACCTACCCATTAAACTCAACAATTACCCACCATGGTCAAAACGTCCTTCAATACCACAATACCCATTAAAACAGTGAAAATGACTACCCCATCTGTCACATCTGACCCACCACCTACCTCTCAAACCATGCCATCTCAAAAGGATTCCTATGCTTTTCCTCGACAACAAAACCCATCCATAACTCCATCACCTACACCTAACCCAGAACCACCAAACCCTCACCCAACACCTCTTGCCACTGTTCAACCAACCACGATCCCATCTGACGACGTTCCAATCTCCACCATGGTTGGGCGTCGAACCCGAGGAGGTCGCAAAAATAATACAGCGGTCCCCAGCTCCTCCGTCGAAACTGTGAATGTGGATGTTGATGAGAGTGAAGAAACTCCGGTTAGTACAACTGAGAATCCGTCTTTGTCTGCCGATCCCACTCCGACTCCGGCAAAGAAAGGTAACAAAAGAAAAGAGAAAGCTACTTCATCGCAATTACCCCCTATTTCTGAAAGTGTCGATCAAAGTGACATTGAAACCCCCACAATCAATCATCCTGTTGAACCGTCTCTTGAACCTCCTTCCAAAAAATCGAAACCTTCAAAGAAAAAATTGGTATACCTATCTCCTTCTGATTCCGTGTCCCTGATTTCCAAATGGGACATGGCTAGTGTTTGGCAACAACTCGAAAACCTGGATCTCCCCACTTCCATCTACAAAAATTGTGAAAAATTGATGAACCCCAAAGCCATTCACTCCCCTCGAGTTTATCATCAGTCTTGGTACGAATCTCCTGCGTTTCAACCCGTCCGAGATATGATTGCTGCTCAAGGTTGGGAAAACCTTCTTGAAATTCGTGAACCCGTGTTTGTAAGTGAAGTGGTTCAGTTTTTCGCGACTGTGCATGTGGACAAGTCCGGTGATTTCCTCACTGTTAGAAATCTATATCTCTATACTCAACATATTCATAATGTTATAATTTTAATTTAGTCATAAAATTAAAAGATGATCTTATGCATGCAAACTATAAGTAAAATAAGGAAAAAATCTTCATTCTTACATTGAGGATTTCGGTTTATATGGGCACAAGAGAGTTCTCCTACTCTCTTATTCTTGAGCTCTCCTTAATTGAATGAACAAGGATTCAAGTAGAGAATCCCTCCCAAGGTTTTATACCCAAGATAACATTCTTAATAAAATTAATATTATTATTACTAGAACAATATTAATTTTGTATAAAAATTGACCCAAAATATTATTTGGTCTCTCTATTATTTCGGTTAAGAGAGAGGGAGGAGAAGGAAGATTTTATCTTTCTAAAATTCTTATTTTAGATGTTGAAACAATGAATAATACACTAGTGAATATCATAGTGTATATTAGGTAAAATAAGAAGAAAAAACCCATGGTATTTGTCTTCTCAAAACCGGGTGGAAGAGGAGAAAGGAAGGAGCCAATGCATGCACAAGGTTGCCTTCACAAGAACAAGTAGGCTTGCATGGCTAGTATTAGGCAAACATGATTATGTTTACCACTAACATAATTAACCTAATATTTTCCTAATCCTCCCATTATTTCGGTTATAATAGATAAAATGGATTCCATTTTATCTTTGTCAAATTGTCAATTTGTCACATGTCTTATGTCACATGAAATTGTTATGTATTTTTAATATATTAAAAATCAACGCATTAATAAAAATACGTCATATACAAAATCGACTCAGTAATTCATAATTACTTGTACCAAAATAATTTACTAATTATAAATCACAACATCTTGTATTTATAATAATTTATTCATTCAAATGCAATTGTTTCCTTAAACAATAATTTCATCTAAGTAATAAAACAATTCGATTACTTAGACCGTATCTTATTTAATAAAATTTCAATAAGACACGTAAATATTACTTCCAAAATCGTCCGTCAATTTTAAGCAATTTAATTTGTAATACTCCGTATTTATAAGTCTTGGGGTACTCTATCGAGTAGCCCTTACTCTGTCGAGTAAGGGTAAGTTGCGAAATAAAATAGTTTCTGACCTGTTGGGTACTCGATCGAGTAGCTGGGGCACTCGATCGAGTAAGGGGGGTACTCGATCGAGTACCTTGGGTACTCGATCGAGTGTCCGGTTTTACGGGGAGTTTTCTCGGGTTTTGTTAATTATGCGATTAAGGTATTTAAGTTTCGTCGTCATTGTTTTAAATCACTTTTACAAAACCTAATTTCCTGTTTAAGAGAGAAAGCAATAAGTTCATCTTCCTAATCGCATTCTTAACAATTCCCGGAGTTCAGACGGTCAGTTCTTGTCGTTGTTTATATCGTTGGGTTCCTTGCGTCGAGGGTAAGATCTACGTACCCTTTTTATTGTATTTCCTTTGATTTGGTTAAACCCTAATTTAGAGATTGGGGTTTTTATGTGTAGTATGTGATGTGTAGCCTCTATGTGTTATATGATAGGAGGAGGGTTCATAGAAGAGGCTTTTGACTCGGATGAGAGAGACCGTCGATTGTGTGCATACCGGGTAGGATTTCCTACTCGGTATTAGTCCCATAATGGGATATTGGTTGATGTGTTGTATTTGGTTGTTTGATATAATAATTGTATTGTGATTGTGGTTGTGATCGTTGTTGATGGTTCGCGAGGCGTGGCCTCTACCGAGTGGGGTCACTTGCGGGAGTGACTTCACGCCCTAGTTTCGCCCTTCGTGGAACCCGCCACGAAAGGGGATGTGCACATTAATGGACAGGGTTATCGCTCACTATGTGGAGCGGGGATTTGGTGGGTACGGCTGCGGTCCCCCAGCGGTAGTCCGGTGGGACGATCAAGATTGAGATGATGGGAATTGGTTGGTTGTGTGTGTGTGTGTGTGTGATTAAAAGCATGTCTGTGTATCTTATTGTTGTTATACATATTGATTGTGTGATTAATCGACCCGGTGTTGTTTTGTAAACTGCGGCGATCCATTCGGGGATGGTGAGCGAGATATTGAGCAGGTATTGAGATGAGAAATCTTGGGATAGCTGGGATGCCACGACATGATGATAGGAGTCTTCCATTGTAGCCTTTAGTTTATTTACATTTCAGTTAGACAGTCATTTTGAAATAATGTATCGTACTTTTGGTTTGGTTTTGAGGATTGTAACTATTCGCTAAATTATTTATAATAAACGTTGTTTCTTTATTGTTGTTTGATTATCATTACCTCGGGTAACCGAGATGGTAATGTCTTCATACCTAAGTGGTCCTGGTAAGGCACTTGGAGTATGGGGGTGTTACAAATGGTATCGAGCGACGATCTGAAACACTGTAACCAATGAACCTAATGAACATAGGGAGTCAATTAAAATGAACCGGGGTAAAAGTTGTAGGAGCTAGTGCAAAGGCTTGGGAGACGTCCTAAAGTCGCAGGGGTCGCCCTACAACTTTGAACCGGTCACATGGGGGAAGTGTTTGTCGAGTCGTATGTGTGTTTGGTTAACTTGTGTACGGATGTGATGGAATGTGTTAATTGTTGGGTGTTGAAGTAGAAAGTTGAGCATGTGAAAGAAAATGGTGATATGGGGGGAACTTGTTGATGAGATGATAACATGTTGGATGATTTACAATGTGGCATTTAATAACATGATGAAATGATCTCGTAGATAGTAGAAAAGATGCGTAGCATGTTTATTATGATATAATGTGGTTTATAAAGTTTAGCATGTTAGCATATGACGTAACATGCGGGTAGCTTTTATGAATTAGTGTTACTCGATCGAGTGGGGACCGACTCGATCGGGTGGGTTTTGGCGATTTTGAGTCCAGAATCGAGTTTTGGGGCACTCGATCGAGTAACTAGGGGTACTCGATCGAGTAGGGGGTCACTCGATCGAGTAGCCTAGATACTCGATCGAGTAGGTAAGAGATCAGAAGGTCTGTTTGGGGTCTGAAGTTTGGGTACTCGATCGAGTACGTGGGGCACTCGATCGAGTAGCCCGTTACTCGATCGAGTGTGTTTGGGAACTCGATCGAGTGGGTTCTGGGTGGCGTGTTTTCGTGTTTTGAAGTTTAGTACGTATTTTCATATCTACCCTTTCTTATATATGTATAGTTTCAAGATGCCGCCCAAGAGAAACGCTTTGTATGCGAGAGCTGAGCTTATGACCGTGGATGACATCGTTAAGATGTTAGAGCACCAGGATGCTCTTACTGAGACCCTAAAGAAAGTGAATGAGGACAAGAATAAGGATAAGGAGAAGGAGGTTGATCATTCGAAAATCAGCCTTTACATTGCGAGGTTTAACCCGAAAGAATACAAGGGAGTTGGGGAACCTAACCTTCTTGATAGTTGGCTGAGAGAGATGGAGAACATATTAGATTTGGTTCACATTTCGATGAGATGAGGTGGAACAGCTGCGTTCTATCCGAGGGAGGCGGCAGGCAAGTGGTGGGATTCGGTGAAAGTGAGTGCTAAGGAGATATATGCAAACCAAGGCTTACCTGCTATACCTTGGGAGGAGTTTCGTAGATTTTGTGAGGAAGGAGTTCGTACCGGAACATGTGAGGAGTAAGATGAGAGAAGAGTTTGATGGTTTTAAGATGACTATTTGAGATATCGTGGGCCGAGTACTACGAAATTTGTTCAATGAGAAGTCTAGGTATCTTTGAGGATTTGGGTTTGAGTGAGGAGAACTGGCATTGAGGTTTGAGAGGGGTTGACCCCTAAGATTATGGATAAGTTACCCGTGGGAATCCTTACAGATGTTAAGGAAGCTTATCGGGAGAGCGGAGAGGTTGTGGAGATGGCTCGGGAGAGGTTAGGTGGTGAGAAGAGGAAGTCCGAGAGCGAGGGTGGTGGCCAATCTAATCACAAGAAAGGGTCTAAGGGATTTTCTTATGGAGTGCGGGTTGATCTTTGGGGCTTCCTTTGGGCGTGGCCGTGGAAGTGTGAGTAATAGTTGGGGAGTGACTGCTATAGTTTGTGGTGGTGTAGGCCACAAGAGACATGAGTGCACAAGTGCACCGGGATCTTTCCGGAGACTGCGTGAGCTTCGCGAGCAACAGGCCAGGTGGATCATGGCCAAACCGGGAAGTCGAGTTACCAGAGTGGAGGCAACCGCAACGGCGGTAATTCTTATCGAAACCACCAGCGAACAACAACAACAATCAAGGGTCGGGTGCTAAGCCGACCACATCAACTAATCTTGTCCGGGGAGGTGGGCGGAAGACCGATGGCAAGTTATTCGTGATGGAGAAGAAAGCGGTGAGGAAGATGCGCACGTTATCATAGTACATTCCTTGTTAATGGTATTCCTACCTTTGTTTTGTTTGATTCGGGGGCTTCTCGGTCGTTTGTGTCTTCGAGTCATGTAAAATAGTTGGTTTGAGAGTATATGAGTCATGTTAGTGAGCAAGTTTTCATACCTTCGGGTGAGTCCGTATCGTGTGGGAGATTGTTTAGGGATGTATCTTTGATAGTTGGGCAAGTTGATTTCCCTGTAGACTTGCTAGAGTTTCCTTTTAACGGTTTTGAGATGATAGTTGGGATGGATTGGTTAGGAAAGTATAAATCTAAGATAGACTGTCATCAAAAGAAAGTGTCTTTAAGAGGTCCTAAGGGTGTTAGTGTGTCTTATCGTGGGTTTCTAGTCAAACCCAAAGTTAAGTTGATTGCAACTGTTACCTTGAAGTCTTATCTGAGGAAGGGATGTCCTCGATCTGTGCCATGTGAGAGATGATCGGATAGAGAGTCCGACGGTTGATGAGATACCGGTGGTGGGGAGTTTGCGAGATGTTTTCGGAGGAGATTCCGGAGTTGCCACCGAAGATGGAGATAGATTTCACCGTTGAGTTGAAGCCAGGGACGGGGCCAATCTCTAAGGCACCATACCGTATGGGTCCTAAGGAGATGGAGGAGCTTAGGAAGCAGTTGGATGATCTGATAGAGAAGGGATACATTAGACCAAGTGTATCGCCGTGGGGAGCACCAGTTCTTTTCGTGAAGAAGAAAGATGGGAGTTTGAGGTTATGCATAGATTACAGGGAGCTGAACCGTGTAACGATAAAGAACAAGTATCCTTTGCCAAGGATAGATGACCTGTTTGATCAGTTGAGTGGTGCAACAGTCTTTTCTAAGATTGATTTGAGGTCGGGGTACCATCAGGTGAAGATTAGAGAGGTGGACATACCAAAGACCGCTTTCACGTCGAGGTATGGCCATTATGAGTATGTGGTGATGCCGTTTGGGTTGTCTAATGCGCCGGCAGTGTTTATGGATTTGATGAATAGAATCTTCAGACAGTTCTTGGACCAGTTTGTAGTGGTGTTTATCGATGATATCTTAGTCTACTCTAAGACTAAGGAGGAGCATGAGGAGCATCCGAGGATCATGTTGCAAACTTTGAGGGATCATGAGTTGTATGCTAAGCTGTCCAAGTGTGAGTTCGGTTAGAAAGTTGCTTTTCGGGGCATGTAATCTCTAAAGATAGGGTAGTGTGGATCCGGCAAAGATTGAGGCGGTGACAAAGTGGGAAGCAGAAGAATGTTCTTGCCGAGGTTAGGAGTTTCTTGGGTTTAGCTGGATACTACGGACGGTTCGTGAAAGATTTCTCCAAGATAGCTAGACCGATGACAGCGTTGATGAGGAAAGAGAACAGGTTTCGTTGGGATGAGAGTTGTGAGACGGCGTTCCAAACATTAAAGGAGCGTTTGACCACGGCTCTAGTCTTAGCATTACCTGAAGGGAGCGAGAACTTTGAGGTTTATACAGATGCCTCGAAGAATGGGTGGGGATGTGTGTTGATGCAGAATGGCAAAGTGATTGCCTATGCTTCTAGACAATTGAAGCCTTATGAGGAGAACTACCTTACTCATGATCTGGAGTTGGGTGCAGTGGTGTTTGCTCTCAAGATTTGGAGACATTACCTTTATGGAGCAATCTTTAAGGTATTTTCTGATCACAAGAGCCTCAAGTACATTTTCACGCAGAAGGAGTTGAACATGAGACAGAGGAGGTGGATGGAGCTGATTGGCGATTATGACATGGAAATCATCTACCATGAAGGGAAAGCCAATGTTGTAGCGAATGCTTTGAGTAGGAAGAGTGTACATTCCACGTGTACAGCTCTATCTTTGATGAGGCTGAGAGATGAGGTAGCGAGTTTTGGGATACATATGATGCAGAAAGGAGATGCCATGGGTGATATGACAGTACAGCTTGAGTTTTATGATAATATTCGGGATAAACAGGCTTTGGATCCTAAGATAGTGGAGTGGAGAGCTGGAGTAGAGAAAGGGATAGTGTCCCGATTTTCTATTCATACAGACGGTAGTTTGAGGTTTGATGGTAGGTGGTGTGTTCCTAATGACGAGGAGTTGAAAAAGTCTATCATGACAGAGGCACATTGCACACCATATTCAGTTCATCCAGGTGGAGACAAGCTATATAAGGATTTGAAGAAAACGTTTTGGTGGCCTGGGATGAAGAAAGAGACAGCTGAGTTTGTGTCCCGTTGTTTGACATGCCAGAGAGTTAAAGGGGAACAGCGACGACCACAAGGTAAGATTAAGTCTTTAGAGGTGCCTGAGTGGAAGTGGGAATCCATTTCCATGGATTTCATTGTGGGTTTGCCAAAGAGTCAACAAGGTAACAACATGATTTGGGTGATAGTGGATCGTCTGACCAAGTCAGCTCACTTTGTTCCAATGAAAGATACATGGACTAAGGCACAATTGGCTATGGCCTATCGAAAGAACGTGCTTAAGTTACATGGAGTCCCTAAGGACATAGTGTCTGACAGAGATGCGAGGTTTATATCGAGGTTTTGGAAGGAGTTGCAGGAATCGTTGGGAACAACTTTGAAGATGAGTACTGACATTTCATCCTGCGCGAGACGGGCGGACCGAGAGAACAATTAAGACACTTGAGGATATGTTGCGAGCTTGTGTGATGGATTTTGGTGGTAGGCTGGGAGCGAGAGGTTGGACTTGATAGAATTCTCTTACAATAATGACTATCACACCGGTATAGGTATGGCACCGTTTGAGGCTTTGTATGGGAGGAGATGTAGGAGTCCAATCTGTTGGGACGATAGTGTTGAGGCAGTGGTTTTAGGACCAGAGATGGTGCATGAGATGGTGGAACAGATTAAGATGATCAGGGAACGGATGAGAGCAGCCCAGGATCGACAAAAGAGTTATGCAGATCTACATCGTCGGGACATAGAGTTTCAAGTTGGGGACAAGGTTCTTTTGAAAGTGTCTCCTATGCGCGGGGTTATGAGATTTGGGAAGAAAGGCAAGTTAAGTCAGAAGTTTATAGGGCCTTATGAGATCTTAGAGCGAGTTGGGGAAGTTGCTTATCGTGCGGCTTTGCATTTGTGTTAGAGAGAGTGCATAATGTGTTTCATGTATCGCAGTTGCGGAAGTATGTGAGTGACCCGTCACATGTGTTGGAGGCAGAGAGCTTAGAGCTAGATGAGTCCTTATCATATCTTGAGGTGCCTAAGAAGATTCTAGACCGAAAGGTTAGAAAGACTAGGAGTGGTGAGACAGTTTTGCTTAAGATCCTGTGGTCTAACCACGAGACCGAGGAAGCTACATGGGAGCCAGAGGAAGCTATGAAAGAGCGTTACCCTTTCCTTTTTGATTAGGTATGTATGGTTACGAGGACGTAACCTTGTTTCTTTTAGGGGGGTAGGAGATGATCGCGAACAGTTTTTAAGAGTTTTATACCCCTTTTATATCTTTGTGTCGGGATGTTTGTCGGGATGAGTTGGGTTAGTATCATGTTTTATGTGGAATTTTGTTTTGGTTGCTGAGTCGGGAAGGTTATGGGAGTACCTTTGTTTAGTAGTGGTTTGAACTTCGGGGACGAAGTTCCTTTTAAGGAGGGAAGACTATAATACTCCGTATTTATAAGTCTTGGGGTACTCTATCGAGTAGCCCTTACTCTGTCGAGTAAGGGTAAGTTGCGAAATAAAATAGTTTCGACTGTTGGGTACTCGATCGAGTAGTGGGGCACTCGATCGAGTAAGGGGTACTCGATCGAGTACCTTGGGTACTCGATCGAGTGTCATTTTTACGGGGAGTTTTCTCGGGTTTTGTTAATTATGCGATTAAGGTATTTAAGTTTTGTCGTCATTGTTTTAAATCACTTTTACAAAACCTAATTTCCTGTTTAAGAGAGAAAGCAACAAGTTAATCTTCCTAATCGCATTCTTAACAATTCCGGAGTTCGACGGTCGAGTTCTTGTCGTTGTTTATATCGTTGGGTTCCTTGCGTCGAGGGTAAGATCTACGTACCCTTTTTATTGTATTTCCTTTGATTTGGTTAACCCCTAATTTAGAGATTGGGGGTTTTTTATGTGTAGTATGTGATGTGTAGCCTCTATGTGTTATATGATAGGAGGAGGGTTCATAGAAGAGGCTTTTGACTCGGTGAGAAAGAGAGACCGTCGATTGTGTGCATACCAGGTAGGATTTCTACTCGGTATTAGTCCCATAATGGGATATTGGTTGATGTGTTGTATTTGGTTGTTTGATATAATAATTGTACTGTGATTGTGGTTGTGATCGTTGTTGATGGTTCGCGAGGCGTGGCCTCGGCTGAGTGGGGTCACTTGCGGGAGTGACTTCACGCCCTAGTTTCGCCCTTCGTGGAACCCGCCACGGAAGGGGATGTGCACATTAATGGACGGGGTTATCGCTCACTATGTGGAGCGGGGATTTGGTGGGTACGGCTGCGGTCCCCCACTGGCAGGGCTGGTCCAGTGGACAGTCAGTATTGAGATGATGGGAATTGGTTGGTTGTGTGTGTGTGTGTGTGACAGTTAAAGCTGTCTGTGTATCTTATTGTTGTTATACATATTGATTGTGTGATTAGTCGACCCGGTGTTGTTTTGTAAACTGCGGCGATCCATTCGGGGATGGTGAGCGAGATATTGAGCAGAGTATTGAGATGAATCTTTGGGATATTTGGGATGCCACGACATGATGATAGGAGTCTTCCGCTGTAGCCTTTAGTTTATTTACATTTCAGTTAGAACAGTCATTTTGAAATAATGTATCGTACTTTTGGTTTTGGTTTTGAGGATTGTAACTATTCGCTAAATTATTTATAATAAACGTTGTTTCTTTATTTTTGTTTGATTATCATTGCTTCGGGTAACCGAGATGGTAATGTCTTCATACCTAAGTGGTCCTGGTAAGGCACTTGGAGTATGGGGGTGTTACATAATTGACCCATATCGTCATACGATCAATTAAATGATCAATTAAGAGTGTTACCCTTTAGGTATGACCTAAGGGGATCAACTGATCACCACCGTCGCACGACAGTAATGTCAAACTCTAGTCAGCCAATCATTACCGATATGTGTGGACCAGTTGACAGTAAAAATACTTCCCAATTGTATTCTTTAAAATGAGACTTAAACATGTGATCATCATGATCAACAGTTGTGATCGCATTATTGTCGGAGGACACATATTCCAACAATCTCCCACTTGTCCTCGACAAGTGTGCGTCACCAATTCTCTTGTCCTATTACTATCGCCCACTCAATGCAAGGTGTCTTTCAGGTCGTACTTGCAAGTGATCATATCGAGAGTGGTTTCCTCGATCTAGAGAATAACTAATTGACCGGATTTATCTACCATAAATATCTTCCGAGCGTGGCCACGCATTTCCAGTTCATTACTCCTCGAGTGGCCCTGAGATATTGTTATAACCCTGACTAGGGGTGGACAATTCCTATCGCACTCATTCCCTTCGACTAGCCACAACCATCATAACCCAAAATATGCCCATTTGACCCCATTTACGAAGGTCGTAGTAACACAAATCAAAGTTAATCTGAAACTGTGTCATCTTAGGCAAATAGTCTTTAGTCAAAAGAATCGACTCATTTGAATACTATAGTAGCTCTCGCCTTGACCAGGCTATATAAATTTGCCAGAACTCTATAAGCGGTCATAAGGCCCGGCAAAGTGTTCCTAACAGTCTACCTATGTGATCGACTAGTCATCTCACATGACTCTATGGCACTTGAACTTGCCATCAATCGCATCACACTCTAGTCACTTCGAGACGTCACCTCATACAAGTGACTATGGGCAAATACTATGTTAATCCGTGTTCACTTTAACGGGGTTCAATTGTCACTACAACCCGTTCGGATGTAACAATGTGTAAATTAAAGATAAAAGACAAATGTGATTAAGAACATGAACAAAAACAACACTTTTATTTCATTTCAAAATCTAACAAAAACTTGGTACACGTTTAAGTCCCATGGACGTAACATGTCCATCATGCTTGACTTGCGATAAAGGCTTGGTGAGCGGATCGACTATGTTGTCATCCGTCCCAACATTACAAATCGCAATTTCCTTTCTTTCAATGAAATCTCTTATTACATGATATTTTCTAAGTACATGTCTAGATCTATTACTAGACTTTGGCTCCTTAGCTTGGAAGATCGTCCCACTATTATCACATTAGAGAGTGATGGGATCATTGGCGGTAGGTACTACTCTTAGACCTTCTGTGAATTGCCTGATCCATACAGCTTCCTTGGCGCTTCGATCGCAATGTACTCGGCCTCCGTTGTTGAATCGCGGTTACGATTCTGACTTCCTTGAAGCTTCTCCAGCTAACGACACCACCATTGAGCATGAAAATGAAACCAGCTTGTGATTTCATGTCATCTCTATCCATTTGAAAACTCGAGTCCGTGTATCCATTAACACGTAGCTCAGTGTCTCCTCCAAATACTAAGATAGAATCCTTAGTTCTTCTTAAGTACTTAAGGATGTTCTTGACGGCTATCCAGTGACTCTCACCTGGATTTCCTTGATATCTACTCGTCATACTCAAGGCATACGAGACATCAGGACGTGTGCATATCATGGCGTACATGATTGATCCAACAGCGGAAGCATAAGGGATCGTCTTCATGCGTTCAACATCATGGGGTTCGGAGGGAGATTGAGTCTTGCTCAATATAGTCCCAGTTACCATAGGTACCAAACCCCTTTTGATTTGTCCATCTTTGAACCGTCGAAGGATCTTATCAACATAAGATTCTTGACTTAGTGCCAATATCCTCTTGGATCTATCTCTATGGATCCGGATACCTAATATGCGTTGTGCCTCTCCTAAATCCTTCATTTGGAAGTGGTTACCTAACCACTTCTTAACAGAAGACAACATTGGAATATCATTTCCAATGAGTAGTATGTCATCGACATACAAGATTAGGAACACAACATTGCTCCCACTAAATTTCATGTATAAACATGGTTCCTCAACACTTCGAGTGAAACCATTTTCCTTTATTACATCATTGAATCGATGATTCCAACTTCTAGATGCTTGCTTAAGACCATAAATGGATCTCTTAAGCTTGCACACCTTGTTAGGATTCTTAGAATCAACAAAACCTTCGGGTTGTATCATGTACACCTCCTCTTCTAAATGTCTATTTAGAAAAGCGGTTTTGACATCCATTTGCCATATTTCATAATCATGAAATGCGGCAATCGCTAACAAAATCCGTATGGATCTTAGCATGGCTACGGGGGCGAAGGTCTCATCATAATGGAGACCTTGGACTTGGGTAAATCCTTTTGCCACTAGCCTAGCTTTGTAGACATCATCATGTCCTTCTATGCCATTCTTGATTTTGAATATCCGTTTGCATTGAAGAGGTCTTGCCCCTTTAGGCAAATCTACCAAGTCCCAAACTTGGTTTTCATGCATAGAATCCATTTCGGATTTCATGGCTTCAAGCCATAAGGAGGAATTTGGACTAGAGATTGCGGCCTTGTAGGTAGCGGGCTCGTCACTTTCTATAAGCAACACATCAAGTGTTCCATCTTCTTCGATAAGTCTCACATATCGATCGGGATGGGGAATAACACGGCCCGTTCTTCTAAGTGGAGGAGAGACAACCGTATTGGACGACGAAGGAACATCTTCTTGCGTCTCCATCTCGGTTTGTGGCTCTTCAACTTCATCAAGTTCAAAATTTCTCCCACTCTGTCTCTTAGAAATAAATTGACTTTCTAAGAAGACAGCCTCGCAAGACACAAACACTTTGTTCTCTTGAGGTTTGTAGAAGTAGTATCCTCGAGAAGTCAAGGGGTAACCTACAAAGATGCATTTTTCGGATTTTGGGGCAAGCTTGTTGTCGGTCTTTGTCTTGACGTAAGCATCACATCCCCAAATCTTCATATAGGATATATTGGGAACTCTTCTCATCCACATCTCATATGGAGTCTTTTCGGTGGCCTTAGTGGGACTATTATTCAAAGATCTTATTGCGGTTTGTATCGCAAATCCCCAAAACGAGTTTGGTAGCTCGGTTTGACTCATCATGGATCGAACCATATCAAGTAGGGTTCAATTTCTCCTTTCGGCAACACCATTGAGTTGTGGTGTTCCGGGTGGAGTAAGTTGTGATATAATACCACGACTTTTCAAGTGTGAATCGAATTCAAGGCTAAGGTATTCTCCACCACGATCGGATCGTAGTGCCTTAATTCTTTTGTTCAATTGGTTCTCTACTTTGTTTTGAAATTCCTTGAATTTCTCAAACGCTTCACTTTTATGCTTCATTAAATAGATATACCCATATCTACTCAAGTCATCGGTGAAGGTTATGAAGTAGTCATAATTTCCACGAGCGGTGATACTCATTGGTCCACATACATCGGTATGTATGAGTCCCAATAGTTCACTTGCTCGTGTCCCTTTATCGCTAAAAGGATTTCGAGTCATTTTGCCAAGAAGGCAATATTCGCATGTTCCATATGATTTAAAATCAAATGGTGTAATCACATTAGTCGAAATTAATCTTTTGATGCGATTCTCGTTTATGTGACCTAATCGACAATGCCAAATGAACGATTCATTTGGGTCACTTGTTTTGAGTTTCTTTGATTGAATGTTATAGATATCATTAGTCGGATTCGAGGTTTCTAAAATGTAAATGCCATTGATAGAAGAAGCTTGACCTATAACCAAATCATTCCTCGAAATAGTACAACGATTGTTCTTAATGACAAAACAAAAACCGTCCATGTCTAGCATGGCGATTGAAATAATGTTTTTAGAGAGTGTAGGCACATAAAAACAATTATGTAAATACAAATCAAATCCATTAGGCAAAGCTAATACATAAGTTCCTTTGGATTCGGCCGCTACTCGAGCTCCATTTCCAAGGCGTAGATCTACATCTCCTTTGCTAAGCCTCTTCACGTCTCTTAAACTCTGTAAATGATTACAAAGGTGAGAACCACAACCGGTATCCAGTACCCATGTCGTAGTGGAAGTATAATTTATATCAATAACATAAATTTCCTTAGGAATTTTACCTTTTGGAACGATGATTCCTTCCCTTATATTTCGCAAATATACGGGACAATTCCTAAGCCAATGTCCCATGCCATAGCAATAATGGCACTCATCATTAACTTGCTTGAAGTTTTTCACTTTCTTTCCCTTCTTCTTAAACTTTTTGCCCTTTGAAGCAAGAACTTGATTGCTTGAGCTCCCACTAGTTTTGGCATCTTTATCTTCCAGAGACAAAGATCCTATAGATTGTATGAGGCGGTCTTCCTGAGACGGGCTCACACGAGATCTAGTAGTAGTAGGTGGTCTAGTAGAAGTGATGAAGTTAAGGTTTCCATCCGAACCTATCCCAAAATGAAGTTCTTTAGTAGTGTCGAAATCATTGTTGGAGAAAACGTCGTCAAAAACATTGTGGCATGACTCAATAGTTATCGGTGCGGTAGCGTTTGATGGATTCATTGTAATGAACTACAAGTATGGAGGAAAAGGAAATATTAACATTTGTCATTTTAATATCATACTTGTAAATAAACAAGATATGAGCATTTATATAGTGACCTCTACCCAACTATTATAAATGATTCCAAAACCCAAATTCATATTAACTTGGGCACGGTGTGGCCGATGAAACCCTTATCAATATAACTCGGTGGATTAACGCTTTAATCGATTCTACTTTTAGAACTCTTGGTCGATAAAATTACATTAACATTTATCTTTAGCCCAAAACACATCCGACAAGGGCACGGTATGACCGATGAAACCCTTATCAAAAACTTTTGTTGAGTTCAATCCAAATTTCGAATAAATGTGTCCATGATCCAAACCCACATTAACTTGGGCACGGTGTGGCCGATGAAACCCTCATCAATATGAATTCGGTGGATAGACATTTATCACCCACTTCCCCTACGTAACAAGGTTTGTACCCCGGTGTGGCCGAGTGCACTCCCTCACGAAATAGGTTTTCATGGTTTCTACTCTTGGTAAGGCTAAGTCTCAATTGATTATTTTAGCGAGAGGTCATGTCAATTTATTATCTATCACGTTTTAAGTGAACTAAAGCGGTGAACTACGATAATTGTAATTGACACGGTCGATAAACTCGATTAAAATGATAATGCATGTTTTAGTTATGGCGATTTAGCGATGCATGCGACATATAAATAAAATGCAAAGCATAAAAATAAATCCTAGTATGGCCTTCCTAAAATAGAAAATCTAATTAACTATTACATATTCGGAAACCAACTCCATTGGTCCCTTGAACTTCGGTTGAGGCACGCATCTCGAGGTAACACCGTCTTTATGAATCGTCTTCCTTTGAGTGACACCGTCTTCAAGGAACCCCGGAATAAATAAATAAATTACATAACAAATTACATAATTTCCTATTATACATATGTAATTAAAATAAAATAAATCTATTAAATTACAAAACGGTGATACGAGATCACAATAAATTACAACCGAATCGATATTCCCATACATTTCGGGTAATACCAATTAAAACTAAGGCCATACTAAGTAAAATTACATAAAATAAAATTACATAAAATAAAATTATGACAATCATAAATAAAAATGCAGCATTAATATATGTATGAACATGCCCAATTTTATGCTAAATCGCCTTTAAGGAGCCAATATCGTATATTTAACGGTTTTTACGGATTTGCGTGATTCAACCGTTTAAAATCACAATAAATTACATAAATTCATATTTATGCACAAGTTAATTACCCTAACCTCTTAGGACTCAAAATTAGTCTCCACTAACTATCTGACTATAATTAACTCATATTTCTTAATATTTGTTCATTAAAGGACTTAAAATTACAATAAAATGCTATAAACTTCAAATAAATCACAAAAATTTTAAATAAATTCAAAATTTGAAATTTAAACTCTTGAATATTCTGGAAAAATACCATGACACTCATAATATTCAAAAACTTAGGTTAAGAATTTCGAAATTTATCCAGAAAAACAATGTTGCGGTTTATCGGTTTTAACAAATATAATCATAAAAACATGAGAAAAATTATATTTATCAACTTTTCAATTTTAGATCTGAAATGGGTAATAAAATGCAACATATGACGTTTTTCCTTAGTCATGGAGTATGTTTTAGCAATTATTCACTAATTAAGTCACTATTTATGCTATTTTTCATCAAAAATTCATAAATCATGCATAAAGACTTCAATATAGCCTATTATTTTACACACATCTTGTAAAATTGCATGTGACAACATACTAAATTTCTATGACCAGATTCGAAATTTATCTTATATTAACCTATTTTTCATCTAAATACGATTTTAATCATGAAAAATCCATATTTCGAGCATAAGAACTCCAAAAATTATGAAAATTTACAGGTCATTTAAAAATAATATATGTGAAAACATATCCAAAAACCACTGTAAAATTCAAAGTTTTAGCTAATTTTAGTCCGAAAATGACATTTTAATCATAAAATCACATTTTTAATGCCATTATTATATAAGATGAACAATAAAAATCCATAAATTAACCAAAATATCCTAAAAACATTTTAAGACCAGAAAATTTAACATGCATAATTTTATTTCGTGATATCTCATAATAACACAAATTTACAAGTTTTATATGTTAATCGTATAACTCGGAAAAACTATAACCGATTTGCATGCAAACAACCAAGGCTCTCGATACCGCTTGTTAGAAATCTATATCTCTATACTCAACATATTCATAATGTTATAATTTTAATTTAGTCATAAAATTAAAAGATGATCTTATGCATGCAAACTATAAGTAAAATAAGGAAAAAATCTTCATTCTTACATTGAGGATTTCGGTTTATATGGGCACAAGAGAGTTCTCCTACTCTCTTATTCTTGAGCTCTCCTTAATTGAATGAACAAGGATTCAAGTAGAGAATCCCTCCCAAGGTTTTATACCCAAGATAACAATCTTAATAAAATTAATATTATTATTACTAGAACAATATTAATTTTGTATAAAAATTGACCCAAAATATTATTTGGTCTCTCTATTATTTCGGTTAAGAGAGAGGGAGGAGAAGGAAGATTTTATCTTTCTAAAATTCTTATTTTAGATGTTGAAACAATGAATAATACACTAGTGAATATCATAGTGTATATTAGGTAAAATAAGAAGAAAAAACCCATGGTATTTGTCTTCTCAAAACCGGGTGGAAGAGGAGAAAGGAAGGAGCCAATGCATGCACAAGGTTGCCTTCACAAGAACAAGTAGGCTTGCATGGCTAGTATTAGGCAAACATGATTATGTTTACCACTAACATAATTAACCTAATATTTTCCTAATCCTCCCATTATTTCGGTTATAATAGATAAAATGGATTCCATTTTATCTTTGTCAAATTGTCAATTTGTCACATATCTTATGTCACATGAAATTGTTATGTATTTTTAATATATTAAAAATCAACGCATTAATAAAAATACGTCATATACAAAATCGACTCAGTAATTCATAATTACTTGTACCAAAATAATTTACCAATTATAAATCACAACATCTTGTATTTATAATAATTTATTCATTCAAATGCAATTGTTTCCTTAAACAATAATTTCATCTAAGTAATAAAACAATTCGATTACTTAGACCGTATCTTATTTAATCAAATTTCAATAAGACACGTAAATATTACTTCCAAAATCGTCCGTCAATTTTAAGCAATTTAATTGACCCGTATCGTCATACGACCAATTAAATGATCAATTAAGAGTGTTACCCTTTAGGTATGACCTAAGGGGATCAACTGATCACCACCGTCGCACGACAGTAATGTCAAACTCTAATCAGCCAATCATTACCGATATGTGTGGACCAGTTGACAGTAAAAATACTTCCCAATTGTATTCTTTAAAATGAGACTTAAACATGTGATCATCATGATCAACTGTTGTGATCGCATTATTGTCGGAGGACACATATTCCAACACTCACGGCTAAGGTAAATGGTAAACCCCTTAAACTCCTTCAATCTGATTTTGCCAATGCTCTAAAAATTCCACCCGGAGGTTATGACAACCTCCCAGCCGAGTCGTGGGTTCCCTTACCAGTTGCAAAAGTCGTGTTTCCCAAAGCTGTAACTTGTGGACCCGTGAGTAACACCACCATACCCCCTTCCCTTCGCCTTATTTTCAACATTATGTGTCGCTCCATTTACCCTTCGGGTGATCGGGGCAAATTATCCATAGCTCAACAATACCTTATCTATTACATAGCCACTCACAAAAAGGTCAATTTAATTGGGCTCATGTTCAAACGCTTTGCCCTTATCTCGGCTAAACTCCGAAAACCCTCAAAAAGTGTCCTTCATCTTCCCTATGGTATGTGGTTGTCGGTGGTGCTTAAGGCACAAGGAGTTCTTATTAGCTCTAGTGTGGGTTCTTTGGACATGTGTGACACGATGAGTGACGGGCAAATGGGAAAAATGTTGATTAAGGTTGAAAATGATGAACTTATCTCGGTGAAAATCAAAACGGATCCGGAGGGTGGGTCTACTAGTCATGTTGGTACGGGTAGTTTGAGTGAAATGTTTCAAGCAATTGCGGATTTGAGTGCTTGGGTGAAGCAAGATGCGCTTCAAAAAGATGCGGCTATCTCGGCTCTAGCCTCCACCGTGGACTTAATTCGTGGAGAAGTGGATATCATTTCCACTCTTGTCTCAACCAAGGAGCACAGTGACGATGGTGTAGCTGACCCGTTGGACGAGGATCCCTTGGGCGAAGAGTCGGATGGTGACCAAGCCTCCTCCCCGTAAACAAACCCCCGTTCCCAGATTACCCCTATTTTTGTCCCACCTTGTTGCGCCCTTTTCAAAACTGTTTTTCACTCTTAATACTTTGCTTGGTGGTGTATGTTAAACTCTTTTTAGCCGTGGTGAACTATGGTTAGACTCTGTTTAATCCGTATGTTTGTGTTGACCTTGTTATCTTGTCACGTTTATATGTGTGTAATACCCTGAATAATTTGTTAATTGTATTATTATTTCTCATTTTGAAGAGAAATAGCTTTATTTATTTTATAATCTTCAAGAATGGATTTTATGTCAAAACGTGTCGTTTTCGAGAAATAAGTTTTTGTGACTTAATGGTGCGGACGGGCCTGTATATAAATTTATGTAAAACTCTCACATCTTTTCTATTCCTCTCTCAGACGTCCTAAGGCCCATTACCAGTTCTTAATCAAAGTTATATAATTAGTCCATCTTATTTTATTTAACTAGTCATTCTATCTCACCATAAATAAACCTAATTGTACCTCCTTTTGCCTCTGGTTGTGCGTTTTCTTCACCAACCAATTCTTCTACTTCCTAATCACAATGACAATCATTAATTGGTCATCTTCTTTAACCTATAATCATTATACCCCATGTTTGTGTCTGGTATTATAAAGCCTGCCTTGAGACTCCGTTGTCCCAATTTCGTGACCGTCTTTGTCTTGCCCTTTCCTTTGATTTCGTTTGCTAGAACTCTCTGTGGACTGGGTTTAAAGGTAACACGATTAAACCGATCCTAATATTATTATTATTGTTCGAGGTTGTATGAATTACTTGCTAACTGTAATTAATTTATTACGATTTTTATGTGCTGATCTTATCTATGTTTCACTATGAGTAATTGATTCCTATACTAATATTTTCTATCAATAAGTTTATTCTTCTATTTTGTGAGATGGGTTTAGTCGCATATTATATATGTTGGATCTTAATAGTGATAAAGAAAGATATTAGTTGGATTAACGATGGTTGAGTACAAAGTTGAAATTACAGTGTGAAACAAATTGGTAAGATAAGCTTGGATTTGATTATTACACCTTGTTCTACTATGGCTTTTGCACCGAGAATTGGTTTTGAGGAATCATGGTTTGACTTCTTATAATTAAGAGGGCGAATTTGTTGTGGAATATTACTGAGCACCCGACTATTTGACTGCAGTACTGAGGTAGGGGAATACACTGATTGAGTTCTTACGATTATAAAGAGTTGCCATGTTCGGTGATTATATGACATATCTGATTATCTTATTTATCTTGTTGAGCATTATTGTTTCATACGTTTCATACATTGCATTTGCATCGGAGTTGGAGTTGGAGGAGATGAGATTATTGCGATTAAGGCCCAGGCGGGTTCTGCAGGACTTGCCCTGGTGTCCTCGGCCTCTAGTTTGGTATATCAACGACGGTTGATTGATATAGTCTGTCGGGGATCGGTATGGTGGGCGTTCGGGGATGTGTGTGATGGAGTTGAGATTGGAGGATCATATCATTGCATTCTTTATTATATCGTATTACCTACTCAACCTCGCGGTTGACCCTGTGTATTCGTGTACGCTTGTGATGATCCATTTCTTCGGGGAGCGATTGATTGTGAGTTGTTGAGACATATGGAGTGGCGGGGGAGAGAGCATGGATCACCCGACTTAGAGCTAGCCCACTTTTATTTCCGTTTAGCTATCGGACTTTATTTTCGGTTTTGAGACATGTTCCATTTGAGTTGTAAACATTTATAACTTTCAATTTAAAAAATCTTGTTTATTTTTCCTTTGTTATCTATCGCCCCGGGTTTCGAGATGGTAACACCCTTCTTTATCCGAGGAGTCCTAGTCCAGGCCCTTAAATAAATGGGGGTGTTACAAAGTGGTATCAGAGCGAACGATCCTCAGGCCTAAAAACAAATGAACAAAAATAATGAACATAGGAAGAGTCAAATAAAATGAACCCAGACTAGTAACTGTTAGGAGCCCCCAGGATTGGAATGAGTTAGGGGGCCCCTCAAACCAAGCCACTGGCCCTTTCAGTCTAACCTGGTAACCCTTGAGTGATGCAGAGAGTGGGTAGTAACAAAATAAAGGATCAGACCTTGCCTATATTATACTAACAGTTTTGCAGGAGCGGAATGAGGTAAGTAATGATGTGATACATTGTTAAAGATGGGCAATGAAAGAATATGGTTGATATTGGCATGCTGACTTATTTGAATAATTGAGTGAAATTTTAGTGTATGGATGACATGAGTTGTGAATTATGAATTATATAATGACATGCATGCGGCTTTCTGATCCCTGAACCCTTAGGTAGAGATATAATATAATGATATGTTTAATGAGTTGATCATAGAGGCACCATAAGCTATAGCTACCTAAGAGGTTAGATGTAGGAGGGATATGACCATGATTGACTGGAATGGTTAGTAGAGCCAACCAGGCTATGTTGTTACAGGATGAAGAATCAAGTTAAGTCCTATGTGTAAAGCTAGTAGACCGAAACGGGTGTCGTGTCCGTTGATAATTGTTTTGCTGTTATTCTAAGTGTGTATATACTTCTTGTTGAATGTCTTATTCTTTGCAAGATTTTACTGTTTTGCTTACTAGGCAAATGTGATCGAATTTTTAAATTTATGATTGTTATTATTTTACTAATTGCCTTAGCAATCCATGTCTAGTGGTATGTGGAATGTGTTGCCCTAAGCCATAAATGTTATATAGTTGTGTGTTGAAAATTTCATGCCAATTTTTACGTCTAATTATATACATTTAATTTAGTTATAAGATTAGTATTCAATAAGTGACACCTTAGTGATTTCTAGGATATATTTTCTTATTTAAATAAGTTGTGATTGTTACGATGAGAAACTAATGCATTGTCTATACATACATGATTATTGAGTTATTTAGTTGATTTTATTTTCGGTTTCGCAATCTTTACCGTTTTCTAGATGGCAATTACATGTATATGGTGCAACGTGATTTCTATGCCTCAAATGATATGTAACATGTGTTGGAGGAAGAATGGTTGTGTGATAATGTGAAGTAATTTAAAGGAACCAAAAATTTTAATAAATTCCAGAATGTTACCTTGTTTGTACAGGTTGCCATTAAAATGTGTTCTCTATATGATGGTGAAAATTTTATGTGTGATAACATTCTGATTTAGCTTTTCAATTCTTTTAGTTTCATGCTAATATGAATTATATTTTGAGAGAAATAAATATTTTAGTTGACGGTGGTCGATTGTTCTTGCACGATTCTGTTTCGACCCATGGTTTTGAAAAAGAAACCATTTAAAACGTGTTTATTGTTTATGCATAATTCCAACTCCACTGTTTATAATATTCATTCACGTTTTCAAAATGATAAGCCACGTAAAATCTTAACGAGTCATTATTTAATAGTGATTTTTGCAAGTTGCCCAATTTTCTGTCTAATTGCTGTAAAGTTTTTGTTCCGACCAACTGAGTTGTAAAATTTGTTATAAATAGATTCCTTAAGCTTTGCAATTGATTCTCTTTCCTATGATTAGTTAATTCATTATATTTCTTAAAAACGATAATAGCTCGCAAAATAGCTAAGCGGTTATTTAATTATGAATTTTGAAAGTTGTTGCATGATGTTTGATTGTTGAAATTGTAAGTTATGTGAGTTTCATATAAGAGTTTAATCAAATATGAATTATGTGATGTAACCATGTAATACTCTGATATGAATTCTGTAGCATGAACGGTAGGCATATGATATGAGTATGAACTTTGTTATATGATAATATAATCTTATTTGTTTCGGTGAGTTTTATGTAAAGTAGTCTCAATTATACAAACGCTATTATATTGCTTGAATTTTGCCTAGTGTCTTTCTCTAAACCTGATTTGCAGAAATATGGATTTTATTTCTATGATATGATTACTGATATGAAATATTTTAATTCGTCAAGTATGAACTATGAGTTAGTTGATTGTCTACATTGATGTAAATGTGTTAATTTGGTGTCAAAGCATCCAAGTATTTGTTACCTTGATTTTGTGTAATGCGTAGCATGAAATTGACAAGTGTGTTTTGTTGCTTGAAAAGTCGGATGCTAGTTGCCAGTATAGAGTAATTAGCTTATCAGATGATTTGTGCCTATTGTTTCAGTAATCTTCTTGAACATTGGATGTGGAATTTTATAATGGGGTTACGGGGACGTAACCATGTTTTAAGGAGGATAGGATTGTAAAAAAGTGGTATGTTATGATTGGCTGACTGAGAATTGGCTGACTGAGAATTGACCATGTATGGAGTCTGCTGTTTTAATTTGTTATTATTCGGTCAATGTTGTGGTTCTTTAAGTGCCACATACTTCTGTCGTATGTTCAACTTTGGGGACAAAGTTTCTTAAGGGGGATAGAGTATAACACTTCGCGTTTTAGAGCTTATGTATACGTACTACTTGTGTTTGTCTTATGCTTGTGGATGTTTGGTTATCGTTACGGGGTGGCGAACTTCGGGACGAACTTTGTTTTTTAAGGAGGGTGGAGTGTAATACCACTCAAATTTTATAGTGTCAATATTTTCTAAACTCGAACTTCGGGACGAAGTTCCTTTTAAGGGGGTAAGATTGTAATACCCTGAATAATTTGTTAATTGTATTATTATTTCTCATTTTGAAGAGAAATAGCTTTATTTATTTTATAATCTTCAAGAATGGATTTTATGTCAAAACGTGTCGTTTTCGAGAAATAAGTTTTTGTGACTTAATGGTGCGGACGGGCCTGTATATAAATTTATGTAAAACTCTCACATCTTTTCTATTCCTCTCTCAGACGTCCTAAGGCCCATTACCAGTTCTTAATCAAAGTTATATAATTAGTCCATCTTATTTTATTTAACTAGTCATTCTATCTCACCATAAATAAACCTAATTGTACCTCCTTTTGCCTCTGGTTGTGCGTTTCTTCACCAACCAATTCTTCTACTTCCTAATCACAATGACAATCATTAATTGGTCATCTTCTTTAACCTATAATCATTATACCCCATGTTTGTGTCTGGTATTATAAAGCCTGCCTTGAGACTCCGTTGTCCCAATTTCGTGACCGTCTTTGTCTTGCCCTTTCCTTTGATTTCGTTTGCTAGAACTCTCTGTGGACTGGGTTTAAAGGTAACACGATTAAACCGATCCTAATATTATTATTATTGTTCGAGGTTGTATGAATTACTTGCTAACTGTAATTAATTTATTACGATTTTTATGTGCTGATCTTATCTATGTTTCACTATGAGTAATTGATTCCTATACTAATATTTTCTATCAATAAGTTTATTCTTCTATTTTGTGAGATGGGTTTAGTCGCATATTATATATGTTGGATCTTAATAGTGATAAAGAAAGATATTAGTTGGATTAACGATGGTTGTAGGGGTGTTCACCGGTCCAAAACCGGACCGGACCGGACCGGACCGGATGAACCCGCGGACCGGATAACCACATATCCCAAGACCGCGGACCGGACCGGTTATAAGGGGATCCGGACCGGACCGGACCGGAACCCTTTAGGTCCGGTTTTTTCCGGGTTTGGACCGGACAGGTACTAATTTATAAGGCAAATTTAGTTTTATTTTTTAATGTGGACCGGACCGGAGACCGGTCACCTTATTTTTTGGGACCCGGAGACCGGACCGGTATGTATCCGGTCTGGACCGGACCGGACCGGCCGGTCCGGGTCGGTCCGGTTTGCCGGTCCGGACAACTTTTTGTTCACCCCACGATGGTTGAGTACAAAGTTGAAATTACAGTGTGAAACAAATTGGTAAGATAAGCTTGGATTTGATTATTACACCTTGTTCTGCTATGGCTTTTGCACCGAGAATTGGTTTTGAGGAATCATGGTTTGACTTCTTATAATTAAGAGGGCGAATTTGTTGTGGAATATTACTGAGCACCCGACTATTTGACTGCAGTACTGAGGTAGGGGAATACACTGATTGAGTTCTTGCGATTATAAAGAGTTGCCATGTTCGGTGATTATATGACATATCTGATTATCTTATTTATCTTGTTGAGCATTATTGTTTCATACGTTTCATACATTGCATTTGCATCGGAGTTGGAGTTGGAGGAGATGAGATTATTGCGATTAAGGCCCAGGCGGGTTCTGCAGGACTTGCCCTGGTGTCCTCAGCTACGAGTGTACATCGACGACGGTTGATTGATATAGTCTGCCGGGGATCGGTATGGCTGGGCGTTCCGGGGATGTGTGTGATGGAGTTGAGATTGGAGGATCATATCATTGCATTCTTTATTATATCGTATTACCTACTCAACCTCGCGGTTGACCCTGTGTATTCGTGTACGCCTGTGATGATCCATTTACTGGGGAGCAGATTGACAAGTTGTTGAGACATATGGAGCTGGCAGGAGAGAGAGCATGGATCACCTGACTTAGAGCTAGCCCACTTTTATTTCAGTTTAGCTATCAGACTTTATTTTCAGTTTTGGGACATGTTCCATTTGAGTTGTAAACATTTATAACTTTCAATTTAAAGTACTGTTTATTTTTCCTTTGTTATCTACTGCCTCGGGTTTCCGAGATGGTAACACCCTTCTTTATCTGAGGAGTCCTAGTCCAGGCCCTTAAATAAATGGGGGTGTTACAATGTGTCTTTTTGTGTTTTCTTATACACGCTTGCTCTTAAATGCCTTTGACATCCCTGCCCTTTTTGATGATGTCAAGAGGGGGAAAAGGTAAACTCATGCTCTTAATCTCTTTGCATATTGGTTAACTCATAACTAGGCCTAACCTTCACAACCTTGTATCTTGTTTTGGGGCAATGTAAACTTGCCATGGTAAGTATGATCTAAGTTCTTGCTCTATAAGGTAATATAGTCCCTTCTCTCATATGATCTTGCTTGATTAAAATCTTGAAATAAGGTGTTTACATTGCTTACATTCATTTTAGGGCTTGTCATCATCAAAGGGGGAATTTGTTGGGTTCCTTTGATTGATGATAACATGCCCATTTGATGTGTGTTATCTTAGTTTACCTTTTCAGGATTTATGGTTAAATCAAGCTTGGATTAAGAAGTGTTGAGTTGTTGATCATCCAATTGTATTGAGTCCTAGGCATCATTCAATGTACAAGTTAGAAAGTAAAGTATTTTATAGTAATAGAAACAGTCAAGACCACTGTTACTTTTACACGTAACAACAGCCTGGACTGTTGCCTCAATTCGTAACACTTGAACACTTTCTTATCTTTCAAAAACCATTTACGTGTCTTACACTTTGAAAGATAACTTTCAGATTTTTTCAAGAATTTGGCCTTCTAGAAAAAGTGGTTTAAATAATTATCATTTCAAAATATTTCCTCTTTGTGCAAATTTGACCCTTTGGTCTTTCATAAAACAAGAAATGCTTTTTGCCATTTTTGTGTAAACTTGTCATCATGTGACTTGTTTTCCCTTCTTTGTTTTCTGAATTTGCATGATCTATTATGGATAATTTCAAACACTCTTTCTCTCTTTTGCCTTTTGAATAAGAACCTTCTTTGGTGCAAGTTTGGGAAGTTGTTGAGACTTATCACATGTGATGGTCTTTGACCCTCAAAACCCTAACAACTCCCTTGCTCATCCTCTCTATAAAAGGCGTGCCTCTTCCTCTCATTTCTTCAAGACTTTTCTGAGATTTAATCTAAGTTTGCAAATTGTTTTTCAAAGCTTAAAAACCGAGTCCTAACTTTGCAAAGCTTTTAAAAGTCTTCAAGTGTTACAATCACGGCTACTGTTACTTTAATATACTAGACTCTCTCACTTATGAATTGTTGATCTTGTAAAGTTGTCCACCTCAATTCTTTTTAAGAATAAGTTAGTGGAAGCTTGATCCTTATAACATTCTTAGTGTGTGTGTGTGTGTGTGTGTAGAGTTTAGGACGAAGTAGTCTTCAACTCTTTGGCAACCTGAGTAGGTTGCGAGTTGGCTTGTTCTAAGAACGGAGTAGTTCTTGAACTTGTGTCACAACCGGAGTAGGTTGTTGTCTTTTTATTGTACGGGTTTTTAGTAGTCGGAGTAGATCACTAAAATAATTCAATAAAAAGTAGATTGGACGTAGGCACTTGAGTTCTTGCCGAACCAATTCAAAAATCTCGTGTTTGATCTTCTTTGTTTTATTCCGCTGCTATTTATTTTGTTTGCTTTGCTTTGCTTAACTTTCGAAGTAATAGTTCATCATACTGTCACATTTGGTCTGCAGTCTGTACTCCATAAACTGAGACAAATAGCTACAGTCAGAACAGTTGTTACTTTCATACTTCAGCAAACACTCTTTTTAATACTCGTTTAATCTTGCAATATTATTCGAAGTATACTCTCATCTCTTTCGTTCATACAACTCACTTTAAATTGATAAAGTTGAAGTTAAATTTTTTAAATAGTACCTAATTCACCCCCCCCCCCTCTTAGGTACTTGAATCCATAAACTCAACAGATTGGTAACTTTGATATACTAACCTCGGGCAACCGAGATGGTGACGGTCTCTCATGCTAGGGTGGTCCTGGTAAGGCACCTTGGTATGTGGGGGTGTCACACAATAAATGCACAATTAAACACCCATATCATTATAGCTAAGTAGGAAAAACCCTACCTCAAGCTTATCTTGCCAAATCCTTAAGCTAGCCACTAGAAGTGCTCCTCAATGAAGCTTTCTACACAATTAATTTCTACATTCATTACCATAATCTATTATAATAACTATACTCATTAAACCCCTTAATTACCCATCTTAATTCCATAATCTAATTAATTAGATTATAAACTACTAATGATAAATTAAGGTAACTAACATAAGATTAAGGAAATAAAACATAAACCGACTTACAAAAGGATGGATGAACAAGAAGAAAGGAAATGATAAGAAATCTTCACTTGAGGAGGCTAGGTTTAGAGAGGATTGTTGGGTGAATATTCTAGAGATATTTTTGAGAGTGTAGAGAGTGGTGAGAATAGGGTTGGGAAGGGTTTTGAGGTGGAAATCTGAAAAGATAAGCCTTGAAAGCGACCTCCCACCAAACAAACTTCCCGTATAAGCTGAACTCAGCCGGCGCTCGGTCGAGTGGGCGGTCCACTCGATCGAGTGGGGGCTCCACTCGGTCGAGTGGATGGTCACTCGGTCGAGTGACCACTTTTCCAGACTTCCAGCCTACATCCAAGGCGTACTCGGTCCTCCGCTCGGTCGAGTGGAGCCGCACTCGACCGAGTGGACCGTTTACTCGGCCATGTGCTAACTTTATAAATGAGAGGTATTACAGACCGTTACTTATATAACTTGCGTAAGAGATAAAATTTCTCGTCCTAAGGTGAGATGGGATGGGGTGATATGGAATGAATGGGTGATCCCAAAGCATCAATTCATGGGATGGCTTCTTGCCCATGGAGCTTTCAAAACCAAAGATAAGTTGATCAGGTATGGGGTGGACATTGATGATAGCTGCTGGTTATGTGGACAGGCATCAGAAGATTTGGAATACCTATTCTTTGGGTGTGATTACAGCTTCAGGATAGTTCAACATCTGCAGCAGAAAACTGGTTTAAGTCTACCAGTTGACAATATACTGGACTGGTGTATGCAAGCTACTGGCACTAAGATGCAGAGGGGGGGTGAAGGCAGGAATGATCTTGGGAGCTATATACCATGTATGGCATCATAGAAATAAATTCAGGATTGAGGGTGTTCTTCTAAGGCCACAGAAGGTTGCTACAAATATTGTTGATGACATGAAGCTGAGAGTCCATGGTAGAGACAGGCACAAGCTTACTATCTTAGAACTAGATTGGCTTAAAGAAATTGGACTTATGTAATTGGCATTAGTTGATATGTACCCCATAAACTTTTATTTTTGATATATAAATATATACAACTCACATTTCACCAAAAAAAACAAAAAAGAGATAAAATTCTCTTTTGTAAAAAGGAAACCAATTGATTAACTTTATGATATTGGCTTTATTTCATTTTTTGGGTATGTTTTCAGAGAGATTAAATTGCTCTCATTTTTCAAAGTTTAGATGATAAAAATTATAGACTAATATAAACAACATATGTGAAGAAATAATTAGTTGATAAGAACTACACAGCCTTTTGTATACTCCCGTAAGAAATAATTAGTTGTTATGATAAACAACTAGCAGTACAATTTTCACCCCTTTGAAATAGCATTGCAATTGCATTAATATGTATCGGACAATATCATAACCCATTACTATATAAGAGTAAAGTAAACAAGTCATGAAGTCATCAATGCCACAGTTTTTGATTTAAGTTGAAAGAAGACGATATAATTAATCGTGTGAAGATAGCTGAACTCGGGAATGACGAGAGAAACTATGTGAAATATAAAAGCACTTCAACTTTCTCACATAACAATTATGATTATCAACTATATTGTTACCTTACTTTGAACAAAAACACACCTGCATAAACTATATATTTGCGTTTATCGAATGTGTTTAAATAAAACGGGTACATTTGGAGATCAATGTCATCATACACAAAGACTAGAGGTAATTTAGCGATAGTATTTCATTAGAAAACATATTTGAATACAAATTTATAAATAAATTGTATGTAAATACGAGTAATATATAAGTTTTGGTTGGAATAACTCTATTCTAAATGCAAGTCAATTTCATATGAAATTGGATCATCCTTAAACTCTTATTGTTACTACAAAATTTAGTCCTCTTATCCCTGGAAAAACACAAACAAATAAAATTTTGTGGCTTCATATAAAATCTATAAAAGAAGATGAATAAGAGGGAGACATGTAGCTCAATTGTATTAGAATTATTTATAGACATACTCTGTAATAACATGACCTATAAGATATGATCACTTATAGTATTGATAAAAATAGATCAATATTTAAATATTAACGTTACATTAAGAGTCCTAAACAACTTATCATTAACAACCAAAATAAGTAGTCAATGACATACGATAATAGTCATCCCGAGATAATGCATATAGATGAAATCCTGTTGGAAAATCCTTCTTTTATCTTAGTCATGTGAAATATATTATTTAATTTTGGAGACGATAGTACCAAGATGTAAAAATTTAATTAAGGGACAAATGCTATATAAAAGAAAGATTTAAGAAAATATTTTTAAAAGTTCAAATGATTATTTGTATACACATGCGACATAACCCAGCCTTTACCCGGGCAACGCTCGGGCTTGAAACCTAGTATGTGTATATATATGAAGATAGATTGATGGGATTAGGAAACCCAAAAGTTAGAGATGACTACAAATAAAAATAAAAATAAAAAACTCTTCATTTCGTGCCTTTAATGAAATTTATGATCAATTATTAATGCAAGTTAATGCACCCAAGTAGAGTAGAAGAATGGTTTATTGTTTGAAAGGGTAGAATTTGGTCATTTCTAGATATGCTTTATATGAAGCCACATAAAAGCTGCTCAATCTAAAGATAAACTCAACCAAAACTAAACTGAGCCTAAGTATTAGCTACTTTCCCAAGAAAAAAGGGTGCTGATTTTCGCAGTACACATTTTACTCATCGCAGTACAACGTTGACAATTTTACCCCTTTCATTTTTTCTTCCATTTTTCCTCTCTAACCTCTCTCTCTAATGTATTATCTCTATTTACAAACCTCCATCTAATTTCACCCTCCATTCCCCTCTAATTTCACAAACCCGCTATTCAGACGATTGTTATTGATGTTGTGTGAGGGGATTCATCAGCCATTTATTTCATCGACGGTGGGGATCCAGCGGTGTAACCTTCTGAACTATATTACTAATTTACTACATTAAATATTTATTTCTTTTTGTTTAATGTACTACGCTCTACTCAATACTACATACGTTCAATACTACATACGCATGCAATTGTGCACTACACATGTCGGCTTGTCGCAGTGTCGAACGGATTTTTGTTTAATGGAAGCACGTTGATACTACACATATGCACTATTGCATTTCCTATGCCGCGATGTACTACCTTTATTTTGTACTACTATGATTGTTTTAAATGTACTATAATATATGACGGCCTGTTGAAACGGAATCCGGCAAACACCTGTCATCCATCTCGACGGCGACGCTTGCTCATATTACCGGAGACATCCGACTACACCAATATCCTGAGCATCCTACACCAACTAACATTAATTAATTTGAACATAAACCCTAATTAAAAAAAATACAAAATTATAACAAAGAGTCAATCTATATCTATCTATATCTATATATATTTATAAAAGAGGCTTTTTTCGAGCGATTCTAAGCTGTCCACATCATCAAAAATCAATTTAGGAAAGTATCGTAAATAATATTTGTTGATATAAAAAATAAAGTAAAAATCTTTTAGTTATTATAATACATATTTCCTAAATTATATTTAAGTAAATTTTCTATTTTTTTATAAAAACTTTTTAAATTTCATTTGAAGAAAAAAGTATCGTTAAAAAAATTATGAAAATAGTATAATTAGATTCATGGTAAAAAATGCTATCATTAGAGTATACATTTCATATTATTTGAACATATTATAGATGATATAATTCTTAGTATTTTATATGTTCCACATTGAACATATATAAATAATAAAATTGTCCACATCGAAAGATTAGCATAAGGTGGGATGATCCTATGATTATAAATAGAAGGCATCCTTGGAATTTATTTATCAACCAAAATATTTTGAGTCTCTCAAGTATATTGTCTTAGAGAGTTCTTAAGAGTTTGTATCATTATCTTCACAATATGATATAAAAAATAATGTGGAGAATGTTTTAATTATTATAATAATATAAAATGAGTTAGGTATGATTTCATTACATTGGGACCAACTTACTGAATATTAGTCAAACGATTAAGCGGATAACAATTGAAGAAATCCAAGTATAGCAAAGAGTTCATGGTTCAGCTACCATCTTAACTCTAGCAACTGCCAACACACTCATAATAAATAACAAGTTTCTCTTGTGACGGGTCAAGTACTACTCATGTGGGTGGATAAGACAAACCAGATTGCTACACCCTAGGCACTCTGCTTTTGTCTTATCTATCCAAATGAGTAATATTTGACCCGTCGCAAGCTTGCAGCAGATATGCTCGTCACAAATGAGAATTTGTGCATAATAAAATGCAACAAAAACATCTTCCTAAAAGACCCATAGGTCATAACGGCTTATGTAGTCTTAATACCAAATTTATTTGTATTATTTTATCACAAATTTTTATTTGAGACGGAATTATCCTTCTTCAATCTTTTTGTTTAAATAGATACTTAAATTAAAAGACTTACAAACAGAGTTCATACATCAATTAAGAAGGAGTAAGAGGTCTGACTCCAAAGAACAAATCGTTATTAAATCGAGTTGGATGTCGAACTAGGTGCGAAAAAGATGATGTACTTCTTAGTATGTTATATGTAACACATTGAAAAATAATGTAGATGTGGTGATTATATTACATATTAATAGTAGAAAAGGTTGGGTCATCCTATTATAAATAGTAAAATTGTCTCACATTGAAAAATTAACATAAGGTGTACTGATCCTATTATTATAAATAGTAAAATTGTCTCACATCGAAAGATTAACATAATGTGGGGTGATCCTATGATTATAAATACGAGTCATCTTTGAAGCATAAATATCAACCCAAAATCTTTTAAATCTCTAAAGTATTGTCTTAGATAGCTCTTATATGAGTTTGTATTATTACCTCCATATTAGTGAAATTTATTTGTATTATACTTTTGATTTTGGTGGTTTCACAGTTATATAATTATATATAGTTATATCATCTCATTTTCTACTCAAATTTAGTAGTTTAGCAATAAGTTATTTATTTTTTAATTTTTAAGCTTAATTTTTAAATAACGAACATACATCAGTAGTATACTTAACATATAAGAGGCTTTAAAAGTAATGTTAAATAATGTTAATTTTTCATGTTAATTTTTCAAGTTTTAACATTTTTTTCATCTAGAAAGTCCAATCCTTAAAAACTACTAAATATTTATAAGAAAAAAAATTTAATTTTATACGTAAGAAAAACTTTGGATTTTAGATAAGATTAGTTTGTTAGTAATAAGATAAAATTGCACAAATGTTACCCATATACGTGCAAAAAACTTTAGACTTTAGATAATATTAGTTTATTAGTATTTGCTCATTATTAATCG
This sequence comes from Silene latifolia, assembly GCF_048544455.1. Classification (NCBI taxonomy): domain Eukaryota; kingdom Viridiplantae; phylum Streptophyta; class Magnoliopsida; order Caryophyllales; family Caryophyllaceae; genus Silene; species Silene latifolia. The sequence goes on along the minus strand of NC_133530.1, from coordinate 62,320,638 downwards.
GATTGGATGTTGAACGTACGAATATTAACATATAGTATTTGCTCATATTATTAAATATAATTACTATTAGATATAATGAGTAACAATTGTCCGTATTTCGGGATTCGGGTTGGATGTCGAGCTAGGTGTGAAAAAGATGGTGTATTTTTTAGTATGTTATTTGTCCCACATTAAATAATGGAGTTGTTGTGAATATATTACGTATAGATAGTAGAATTGTCCCACATTGAAAGATTAGCATAAGGTAGGGTGATCTTATAATTATAAATAAAAGTCATCCTTAAAACTTAGAAATCAACCCAATTTTTTTTTGAGTCACTTAACTATTGTGAAAGAGAGCTTTTAAGAGTTTCTATTATTAACAGTTAAAATTAAAATTTAACAAAGTATAATTTTGTTGTCACTAAATTGTATGTTTGCTTATAGTGGCCAAAAACATAGATGGATTTATCTTTTACGCCTTCACGGTGGAATGATAGCAATAAGATGATCATAGGAGACACAATACATGTGTTTTGTGAAAGAAAGAACATAAAAATGAACTTTGTGTATCAGTATTTAGAAGATTAATTATTATTATTATTATTATTATTATTATTATTATTATTATTATTATTATTATTATTATTATTATTATTATTATTATTATTATTATTATTATTATTATTATGTAAGACGGTCTTATTAATTGAACAGAAAAAATTGAAGTGGCTAATTTCAAAGCATGACATGTGTAAGTAAATTGTCCATATTTGAAGAGTAGGTAAACGGTTCAAACAAAATATATACTCCCTCCGTCTCAGTCAATAGTTTACATTTGCTTTATTTTCTCTCACAAAATACCATTTCACACCTTTCTTTATATTAATCATAAGGGCTATCAAAGCGTCCCGATTCCCTTACATTTATGTTGATTAGTACTTAATAAATTTTGCTAGAATTCGAGGTAACAAAGCTTTAGAGGTTACTTAATGCTTAAAATCAAGTACGTATTAATAGATCATAAGAGATTAAGATATTTTATTTTCTTTTTTAGAATTATGTGACACCCGGATTTGAACTTCGAAACACCTTTTTGATAATGTTCTATAACTTAGTTTTAAAATAATTAAAGTCATTAACCCGTACGAACTACGGGCTTTCAAACTAGTTTGATTATTAAAAATGGATTAGTGAATTAATTACCTGTTGTATATTCGAATAATCATTCCTAATTGAATAATTTGAATGAGATTGAAGGAAGTTAAGAATGAAACAATAGAGAGAAAGTAGAGAGGGTTAGGTTTGATATTTTTTGGTTAAGGGCACACAAATGGAAAATTTGGTTCAAATTGTACTGAAATGAGTAAATTGTGTGCTACAAAAATAAATTAGGAAAAAAAAAGCATTAGAAATTTGGGTTTCGTTCCCCATCTCTAAACCTAATTATTGTGGTGCTTAAACCCTGAATCAGTCTGATATCCGTCATATAACCCCCAAAACCCAAAAGGAATTGTAGAGAAAATGGGAAAGAAGAAGAAGATAGTCGAAGAAGAAAACGAAACGAGTAAGAAAATAGTAAGCAAAGTTGTTTCCGATGACGAGGAATCAAAGAGAAGCAAGAAGAAGAGAAAGAAAAACAAGACATTGGAAGTAGAAAAAGAAAGTAGTATTATAATTAAACCCAAGGTTAATCCCACCTTTAGCATCGCTATTCCTGCTTCCATCATCGGCAATGCCCAATCTCTCGAACTCGCTACTCGTGTATGATTTATTACTCACTCCTCTTTCTTTGTTTCTCTCTCGCTCTCTATCCTTGTCCATTTTCGCTTTTTAGTATTGGGGCAGCATTATTATTGTACCGGAAACCGTACCTGTGAAAATTATTGAATAAGTGTTAGCAACACAAATAAGTTGTTTCCAAATGACTCGAGATGAAAATTGTGTTCACTTAGCACAGCCAGGAATTGAGCCCATGATTTAAGGGAAACTCGAAAAAAGGTGGAAGTTTTAACTAAAAACTTTTGAAATTTCCAACAGCCAGCGCACCTGCTACCTCCCCCCAGCTCCACCACAGCCTCCAGGACTATATATTTCAGTAACTGGGCAATGCAAAAATTTGGAAATCACCAAATAATTAATTTTTGCATTTCTATTATTCTGTATTACCTCTGTAGATGTATTCCACATGTGTGTCTTTGTGGAATTAGACATGACATTGGTGATTTTATAGTAAGGTAATGCAGAAATGCGGTATGTACCCTTTTTATGGACTTGTTCAGTGGGAAGTATGTAACTTGTGGTGTAATTTTCAGCTTGCTGGTCAGATTGCGCGAGCTGCCACAATTTATCGAGTTGATGAGGTATTGCATTTCTTTTGTATCATTATTAGGTTGTCATTGGATGTGGTGGAGGGTTTAATTTAGTTAACTTTTATGTTGGCTAGATTGTGGTATTTGACAACAACGAGAGTTCACTCGAGGAACCTTTGAATATGTCAAGTTCCGATGAGAATGAAAGTAATGCGGCATTCTTTATGAGGATTTTGCGTTACCTGGAAACACCACAGTATCTAAGAAGGGCGCTCTTTCCAAGACATCATAACCTAAGATTTGCGGTGAGGACTTTTGCAACTTACTGTGTATATATATATATATATATGGATTTGTTTCTTCCAAGTTTGTTTCAAAATGAGTGGATAATGATCTCTAAACTCTTGATGTTGTCAAGGGCTTGTTACCACCACTTGATGCACCACATCATTTCCGTAAGCACGAATGGGGTTTGTATAGAGAAGGTAAAGTCTTCACTCCTAAATCCTACCTTGGAATATTTTAGTGTGATATGATAACAATAGTAATTCTTGAACTAGATCTATCTTTGGTATAGGTGTTTTGCTTGTTGCCCTCAATTATTTGAAAATTTAATTGGAATTCATATGTGGCATTAGCTTTTTTTTTTTTTTTTTTTTTTTTTTCAGTATTTGCTGTTTTAGCTAATTATTTGTTGGCCAGGGCCCAAGGGGATCGAAATTGTGTGAATGGTAATAATATAGAATAATAAGTGAGTCTTAACCTAATGGCCAGATAAGTGAAGAAGTAACATTATTGCATTGCATTGGTGACATTCTATCTATCATGCTAGGTATAACATCCAACATGTTTTTAATTTAGTATATGGTTTGGTATTCTTCTGGCTTTTGGTACCCCGTCTAAATTTTAATTACATTCCCTATGTAATAGGTGTAACTCTTGGTGAAAAGGCTCCAAACAGTGTTGGTACATTGGTTGATGTGGGCCTTAGCAAGGTATGCTGTTTATTCACACACAATTTGAAGCAGTGTGATTTCCCTAATATTATGCTAATTTATAGTATTGTTAAGGAAGCCTTTAGTTCTTTGCAATTTTTATATTTGGTATTATTGCTTGTATACAGCTAACACTCATGGAGATTATTACATAGTCGATAGCACAATATCTTTAGGTGAACCTAAGTATTAGCATTGATGCAGCAGAAAACATCAATCTATTTATAAATGTGATCTTACTGCTGAAGGAAGAGAATCATAACAGGTCTATTGTGTATAGTTTCGGTGAGTGGGAATTTCTCCGTTTCCCCAATTTAGGATAGTGGTAAAAGCAATCTTCACTTCGTCAGCACCATTACTTATAAGAGATTGTTAGAGCATTGATTTGCTCCTTGTCACATTAGTTATTTCCATATTCAATAGGTGGAAGCACGATGCATTTGGATCAATGCATTTGCTAGCCATAATCACACTCTGGAACAAACTTTTGTGAGACTCAAATATTAGTGTTTTTCTACCCTTCCGTTCTGATGTTTAGAAAACAACAGACTATATCTTATTACTGTACCTTTCGACCCTTCCATTGATGTTTAAAACATTCCCCATTGAAACAGTGAGATTCGTATCATTTGATCCTTAGCCGAAAATAGGACCAATTTCTCAGTAGTAAATACTCCCTCCGACCCATAATGTCAATCCCATTTACTTTATACACGTCGTCCTTACTTTCACCATGATTTTATTCACTCATATTATTATTACCGGGTTAAAACTTTAAAATATATTTTATGAAAGATTTTTTGATAACAAATATAACTATGTAAACGTCATATTATAAAATATTTGGTTCTATCACATCAGACATCTCTCTCTAGTTTTTGTTTTCCACATGTTTTCCCTCCTAGTAAAGGTTCCTTATGATGGATTGTATAGGCCGTTGACCGAACCTAAACTATTTTCTTGGATGAGCTTTATCGTGATTGTGGTTGGACTAAATAAAGCGAATTATACACATTGAGGTGGCTAAGAGAAAACATATTTTGTATACCTTTGCGTATAGCGTGTATTAGGTTAAGAATGAAGAGCAAGTTTGCTTCTAACACCTACATTTATTTTAGTTGATATGATCTATGAACAAGGTGGCAATTTTTATTCATGAGGTTTCGTATCATTGTCCAAGTTATTGGTTAAGGGACAGCAGCGACCGTTACCAAGTGTCTTGGAAATTTGACTCTAAAATGTCAGACACCACGACACGTGTTAGACACGAGAGGGCGTCGGCGTGTCGAAGTAACAGAAGTTTTTATTTTATTCGCATTTCGCCTAGTTGTTAAGTTGCTTCTAGCCTATCCTAGACCATTTTGTGGTTAATGTTGTGATGATGTATGTATTGAGATGTTTTTATTTTTAATAAAAGAACATTTTGTAAACAGTATAATTCTAGACTCATTTAGTCATCAACTTGATATGAAATCAAGTTGTTATTTTTAGTAAAAGAACATTTTGTAAACAATATAAGAATGAAGAACATTGTGTAAACAATATAGTAGAAACGCTTTTTGTAACACAATTGCCACGATAATAGTGACCAAATCTGTGATTTTGGACCCGTTTATCAAGAATTGTGACCAATACGGCGATTCAAAGTTCAAACCCTAATACACTCTACGGGTACTTTCCATAGACTATGAAATTTTGAATACAGTCCCTTCAGCAGTTCATCCTTGTTCAGTTGGGAAGGGGCTACATCTTAGATTTTCCATTAGTCCCTTCAGCAGTTCTACGGTCTATTATTAAATTGTGATGTGCTGTTCAAGAATAAAATCAGGATATCTGACTACACTTTTGAAGAACATTATTATCACTTGCCTGCAATTCTTCAATAAGATCTACAAAGATGAGTGTGTGGGTCTGATACTCTGATGTGCTGTTAGCCTGTTAAACTAGTTCATTGCTCTTGATGCAGAATGTTGTAATCGATCAAGTCCTTGGCCCTGGGTTGAGGGTCACTGTAGCCATGGGGAATGACCAAAGTTTAAGTTCAGGTATGCATGCAATATTCAATTCACTGATCATAAAGCTGATAGTTGTCGGTATTCCTTTTTTCCTCACAATATTATTAGTTATAGGGGATTATCGAGCAAACATCTCTTATAACCATGGTGTATTGAGCACCTAATTAGTGTCCTTTTTGTTGTGCTAAGTATATTACTCCATGTATTGTGGTGTGTTATTGTGTTAGATATCCCAACCCCTAAATCATTACTTTCATGCATTTATGTGTTTGTGTTTATTCTTGGTTAGAAGTAGAAGTTATGCTAGTTGGATTTTTTCCTGAGCATCAATCCAGTAACTGACACTAGTTTCTTTTTGTAGTTCTTAGATTTAAGAGTGGAAAGCTATTTTTCACATTTAAAGTTGCAACAGCCATGTACAATTAAAAAAAACCTTTATTATGGTGCTTGCAAATGAAAATCAGTTTCCTACCTTAAGTTTTGTTAATGCACCAGAAATGTTGTGATCTCTTTCTTTTCATTGAGAATGTGCCGACTTATTGCAATCAACACCAGGATTTCTGAGACACAAACCCGTGACCTTGTGGTTATTGTCTAGTGGTCAATTTCCCACTAGCATGGATCCTCAAGCTTGTTGTTTGGCCTTATGATAAGACAAGGGTGTGCAATTGTGCATCACGTTTCAGCTCAAAGAAGCGAAGCAAGTAGTGACATAATGCATCTCAATTCTATCTTTTAACTAGTCTATGTACTGCTTGTATTATAATTACTCCGTGCTTCTTTGAAGGGGTATTACACCAGGTTGTCCCATCCACCACTCCTAAGGAAGAAGAGGGCATGTACTGGGGATATAAAGTGCGATATGCTCCAAACTTGAGCTCTGTTTTTGAGAACAGCACATATGAGGTATTTGTTACCTTTTTTAAGAAGAGCTTCGGATTCTTATTGCCAAGTCTTTCCTCAGCTTGCCTACATGTTTCTCTTACTTTGTAGAATGGTTATGATTATGTGATTGGCACTTCAGAGCATGGTCAAACTTTGAAGTCATCTGAGCTATGTATCCCAGCCTTCAGGTGTGTTATTCATTGACGTATCATTAGCTTTTAATAATGGCCATAGATTTTTCATTACTCATTTGCTTATTGGTCCGAGGGAGAATAGGTTAAGGTGGTTTGTCCATATGACGTGAAGATTGACTTCGACTCCAGTTAGGAGGCTTGAAAAATGAGGATCATATAAGATTTTGAGGGCCAGGAGTAGGGGAATAGCCAAACAAAAACATAGGTTTAGGTGATTGAAAATGATATAGCATTGGATTTGACAATGTAGATGGAAAGAGTTCACGTAGATGATGCAGATTTTTAAATAGCACTCCCTTCTACTATTCTTTGTGCTCTCGTATAATTTTGCACAACTCTTAAGATTAATATTAAACAAATGATATGCACCTTGGAAATGGAAAAGAGCTTTGAAAAGTCAACAGATTTAACACTAAAAGAGATAAATGGGAAGAACACCATGATAATTCCTATCAAGGAAAGTCGAAAGAACATTATGAAGAGGAGGGAGTATATTTTACATTATGGAAAGAGTTGGGGAAGGGGTGTTGCCTGTCTTTTTGAAAAATTATTGTAATTTTAGCCTTACTTTGTAAAAATTCTGACCACCTTATCCCTCTGATTGTTGTATTGAATCCCCTCGTTTTCAAGGATTTTGGTTCCACCCGACTTTGAGTGATGTTCACAAGAGAAAACTCTTTGGTATTCAGGAGCAAAGTTTGGGTTAGATGGTCCTACGACAAGTTATGGTAAGATGTAATGATGTTTTGAGATTTTGAGGCTAGTGCTTCCACATCTTACCGTAACTTGCCAGGATGGTCATACCAAAAACTCAAACAGTTCTAATGGCTGTTTTATTTTTTATTTTTATTTTTTTTGTGGGAGAGAAAAGGCAGAAGGGAGGTTACATTTTTCATCTGCCTTTTACCTGTAAAAACCTTTAATGATAAGGTAATGTTTGTATTTGTTCGTAATGGTCTCTATATGGCCCATCACTTTCTCTGTTCACTTTAAATCTTACACTTGGATGATCAAATTTAGGCATTTTTTAATCGCATTTGGTGGCCTTGCTGGTTTAGAAGAATGCATCAAGGAGGACAAGAAGTTAAAGGTGGGTCCATATCAAACAGTTTTCGTTATGAACTAATCTTTTCAGCTGCTATATGTGCCTGCTTGTGTTTTTATTTGATCATCAATTATCAATAACCTGGGCCTTTTTTTTACCTGGGATTGGAAAATATGCATATGGTTCTTTCCGTGAACATTTAAACACAATTTATTTGCAATTATAAGAATTATCCCCCTCTCTCTGATTTTGTCATTTACCAGGGAAAAGATGCACGAGAAGTGTTTCCGACATATTTGAATTTATGCCCTAATCAAGGGAGTCGTACCATCAGAACGGAGGTAACAAATACTTATTTGCATTTGCTTAATTTGCCGTGCATGGAAAGAAAATGATATACAGATGGCATTTAAGTTGATCTGAGTACATTTGAATTGTGCCTGAAAAACAGGAAGCAATTTTTATTTCACTTCAATACTTTCAAGAACCAATTGGCCGTGCTTTGCAAAAGGGGTGATGGCAGTCTTTTGTTGCTGGGTTTGATTTGTAATTGCAATTTCTTGGTGCAGAAATTGTAGCAAATTTGTAGGAACACTCAATTTCTTCATAGGGCGATTTGCCACAATAGCCGGTTATCATGGGCGAAACTTTGTAAAATCTCGCAAAGTAAAGTTGATGAGGATTTTCGGTAACATTTAATTTGGTATGTAGTCATGCTATTTTTTCCTAATTTTTGGAATTTTTGTATTCATACTTTTTGCGTGCTCAATTAAATCAAAAAATTTGCAAATCTTAATTCTTAATTAATCAGTTGAGAAGAAAACAGCAAAATGTCGGCAGAAAAGCCTAGGGCTCCGAGACTGCAGATTAACTATACGATTATATGATATGGCCACATGAATCCCCCCTCTCCTTTAGACCTATCAAACAAGCCATTGGGGTTGCTCATAGTCTGCATGAAATGGGTCAGGTCATTTGAAAGCTTTAGGTCATAGTCAAGTTGTTCTTTTCAGTTATAAGTGGGGTCGTTGGCTACACTCACTCAAGTCCTTGTTCGCTCTCAGAACATCCTTTCCTGCTACTAGTACAAGCAACATCAAGCAGCCAAGGTTACACAACTTTGGATCTTGATGTATACAGCTACAGTCTTGCATCTTCTGAAAGCCTTCAGCTTCGCGTTACACTGGTCCAATTTATGCATATGGTTTAGAAAGAAAAAAAAAAACGCGTGCTCTTGGCTTCCCCAAATTTATCCATGATCATCAGGGTTATCACTTTTCAGAACCCTCCTTAATTGTTGGTTAAATTGCCTCCTACACTTTTATCACCTATGCAAAGCTCAATTGCCATGTTAGCTGGAAAAATGGCGGTCTGCGGTAGTGCTTAGTACTTACTTAGTAGTCATGACTTGAACACAAAATCAGTAATTTGTGACAACAAGCCTGCCCCTGTAAGGCTGCGACTCCCTTAAAAACAAAAACAAAAATCTCCATGGTTCCAAATCAGGGGCGCTAGTCCACCAACCTGAGGGTGACGTAGCTGTCTTCAGAGGCTGCAACTACAACATTGGCTCATGTATATGTATTGATATAATAATTCATAATTCCAATAGAATCTTACACAATCAATCCATGATATAAAATCCAAGTACATTCATTTATAAAGCAACAAGCAAAACAAAGCCAGTAGAGATAGATCGATAACAATCTAAATGTACATAAACTCGCCTTCACGAACAGCATTAGCAGCACCACGACGCTCCTCCTCCAGCTCCTTCTCCCTCTCCTTCCGACTCTCATACTTATGATCATCAGTAGGCAATTCATGGCGACAAGTAGGGCACGAATTATGCTCATCCAACCACGGCTTTAAGCACAGAGGATGAAACAAATGTTTACACGGCATTTCTTGCATCTGATCACCAACACCCAGTTTCTCCTTACAAATGCAGCACTCTGCATCCTCTCCTACTTTGGCCAACACCTCGCCATCAACCGTTACCACAGGGAGCTTTTCCACCACCACTTTACTAGCCGGCGGGGCGGCCCTTCTTGCTGCCAAATCTGCAGGTAACAAGTCCTCCAAACCCTCTAACATAGACACATCCAAACTCTCCACTAAACCCATTAAAAGGCTCCCCATTACATCATTATTATTATTATTATTATTATTATTATCATCATCATCGCCGTTTTCAGCAGAAATGTTACCGGAGTTGTTTTGGGATTGAGAGGCGAGTGCGGTTAACAAATTCTGCTGGATTAGCCAATTGGGCTGAGGGGGTTCACTATCCACGGTGAGATGACCCTCGAACAAGAACCCGTTGCCACGCGTAGGCGGAGACGGGTTCTCATCGTCGAGACGGAGGGATTGGTGGAGGGCGGAGGAGGCGGAATTGAGATGGGAAACTTGGGCAGGGTCAGCGGAGAGGGAGGCGGCGGTCTGGAGGAGGTCGACGCCGGCGAGGAGGAAACCAGGGGCAGTATAGCGGGTGCGGAGGACGGTGTTGACACGGCAAACGACGTCGTAAAAGAGTTTTTGGGTGGAAGTAGAGGATGAAGGATAGGATTGTAATAGGAGTGATTTGAGGGAGGTGACAGCAGATTCGAAGGTTTGTTTCTTGTTTAATTGGGTGCGGAGTTGTTGTAATTCATTGCGTATTGAAGATTCATCGTCAATTGAATAACTTGTCATTTTTAATCAGGTGATGAACCCTAAATTGGGGATTTAATTTAATTGAATTGGGATGTTGGAAAGGGGGGGTTGAATTGTGTAACAATTAAGTTCAGGGAGGGGGACTTTTATAGGTCCAACTGCTGTTTTGATTTCTTGTGCAACGGGCAAGGGACAATTTTGCCTCTTTCCGAATTTTTTGGTTAATTCGCGTTAATTAGCAAACTAATTGGGGCATTAGCGTTCGTTTCAAATTATTTTGCCCCCATGGTATCCATCTCATCACTTTTATTTTTTTTCCTTATTTGTTTTTATGTGAGCCGCTAAGATCCTTAGCAGCTTGTATGCATACCATTTTTGTAGTACCAAGTGCAAGTTTAGAAAAATACTGAACATGTGAAGTCGTTAAGATCCCTAGCGGATCCACATTTTGTCATCTTCCAAACATGTGAAGCCTGCAACTCCTGCAACATTGTGTCACTCAAAATACATGCAAATACGCAAAAACGCTAATAACCTTAGCGGCTTTCATGCCAACCAAAAAAATTGCTAATAACTTCCACTTGGTACTACAAAAATGGTATGGATACAAGTCGCTAAGATTTTTAGCGGCTTCACATAAAAATTTGAAAAAATAAATAAAAGTGATGACCTAGACACCATGGGGCAAAATAGTTTGAAACGAACGCTAATTCCCAATTGTTTTGCTAATTTACGCCAATTAACCAAAAAATTCCATGTTTCCACCTTAAACTATGTCTACTAGGTGTAACTTGTAAGTCCCAATCTTGAAAATTAAGATAAAATCTAATTAAAAGGTTACTTGGAATATAAGATAAAATATAATTAAAAGGATACCTAGAACATCAAATTTAAATGTGACTTGGCAAACTAATATGACATGGTATCAATTTATTATTATATTCCATTAATTTAATTCACTTATTTTCCTTTAAAAATCCATCCACCTTCCATTAGCTTTAAACTTAATTAATTAAAAAATAAAAACTACAATAAAAAAAATATGTATTAACTATAAGTTACTAATTTCAAGATATTTCATACGGAGTAGTATTATATATGTATTCGACATAAAAAAAACTGAATACATAAGAAATTAAGAACGAAGAAAAATAAATGAAGTTAAAAACAAGAAAAATTTTGTATGGTCATTAATTCACTATTGTTGTTACTATAAAAAAAATACTGTTGGGGATAAAAATTACACTTTTTTTATCATTAGTGACGTGGCAAGCATCTATTGGTGGAAATCAATTGAGATGGATCAATGACGTGGCGGACTTAGGACCATTGGATCAAAGCTACAACAAACACACTTAAGCAAAATATCTCACGCAAGAGGGGGAACAAAAGTCAACAACTACTTCTATTTTGATGGAACAGATGCAGGAATCTCGGAGCAGAAGCAGGAGGCTGTTTTCTGAAGCTCTAGACCTAGCAGTTACAACTATATAAACCAAGCAGAGGCAGAGGGAAACAATCTCAATCCACACACCAACACTCATACACTCGCAATTTCATCGATCATTTAGCAATATTCCATAGCAAATTAGGCTTTGTATTTCCTTACTTGCATAATTCCGTCTCGATTATAGTGCCAATTAGGTAGGATTCCGACTCCCCTCGCAGTTGTTCCCATATCGGGTTTTCCGCGTCACCAAAACTCTGCGTGTCAATCTTTTATTTCGTCGTTCATTTGTTCGTTAAATTCATTGCACTCATACCGTCGTTGGCCATAGATCGATCATTATCACTCACTAATTAAATTAACAACTCGGTAAATTTCTACCAAAATAATTTGGCGCCCACCGTGGGGCATAGTGATCATTTTCTATAGCCAAATCTCGCAAGACCAAACCAGACCGTCGCCATGTCCGGAACCAGCCAGAATCCATCCAGCAGCCAGAGTATATCAGCCATGTCTTCTGGAGCAAAACCTTCACCTTCATCCGCGGGATTAGTGAGTGCGCCTTCAGCATCCAGCCAGATGGTCTCCGTCAGCATGTCACCCATAACCATGCCTCTGCCTCTTTAACCGCCGGAGATACCCAAGGCAGCAGGCGTACCCATCCAGCCCAAATCCAGCAGGGAAAGCAGTTCTAGCAGGAGTGAAACTTTGCCCGAAACCCAGATCCAGGAGGGATCATCTGCAGGAGTTCCGAGAAGCAGAGTAACTCCATTACTTGACCCAATGCAAGTGATGGAAAGACAACCAGAACTTGATCCCAGATCGTAACAGCAGTCCCGCCTAAACCAGCATCGACTCCTGAGACTCTGAATCTGGCCATCGGTGGAGGATCGAGTCGACCAATTCCATCAGAATTGGTCACCAGGCTAGATCTTGCAGGAGTAGCACCCAGTGAACCCATCGAGCCCAAGGGATTGGGATGCTTGTCATTTGACAATCCACCCAGCTTGCAGCAGACACTAGGTAATGGCTTGTTTAGCACTCCGTCAGGGTCTGACTTTCCACCTTTTGCAGGTACTCCCGTGCACCAGACATCAGGATGGAAATATGTAGCTATCATCAACGCAGCATTTCCATCATTCACAAGTGGTGCATGGGTCAGAGGCCTGCAACAGACACCAGGATGAAAGCTTGGATCTATTGTCAGTGCGACACCAATGACTAGTCATCCAGTACCTGGCCAATTTGCTGGAGGACCCTAGTTAGGAGGTATTCCTGTTGGTTCCTCCCCGCCTGTTTCTAACCCCCTTGCAGGAGCATGTAGTTCGCTGGAGCAGCAATAACTGGAGCTGAGGGACCTAATGTACAAGATACCAGGTGTAGCACGTCCATTAGAGAAAGCAGCACGAGATAGCTATACAGACTCTCCCTTCGTGGACGACATTGCCCTCGTCAGCGTTCCCAAAGGATGTGTACCACCAGCCATGACGCTCTATGACGGGACCGCAGATCTACTCGATCATATCAACCACTACAAGCAGAAAATGATGGTGATAACTACGACATGGCCTTTAAAGGAAGCTTGTATGTGCAAAGGATTCGGATAAACCTTGTCTGGAGCATCCTTGCAGTGGTTCATCAGCCTGCCCAATAAAAGCATAACTAGCTTCGCCGACTTGGTCAATGCATTCAACCAGCAGCTCGCCAGCAGCATAAAGCTAGAGAAGCAGACCAATGACCTCTACCGGATAGTGCAAGGGTTTGAGGAATCCACTCGTGATTATTTGAACAGGTTTAACAAAGAGAAGGTGTCTATTCCAAGGTGCGATATAACAACCGCTATAGAAGCCTTCCGCCAAGGACTGCACCAGGATTCAGATTTATACAAGACCCTGACCAAACATCCGTGCACTACCTTTGAGGAAGTACAAATAAAGGCGATTGCTGTTATGAGACTGAAGGAGGACTCTAGACCCAGAAGATCCACTTTTGATTCAGACTCCGTATCCAGAAAGGCCCCAATGGAGAAGAGGAGCGAAAGATATAAACCCTTTAGCAGGAGCGTGAACAAAGTTTCTGGAAGCTCAGAAGGGAAAGACGACGCAAACCTGCTTCCAAAGGTAAGTGAGTATGGTTTCACCACCAATCTTGCAGTTTGTTCAACGCCCTGCAGGAGCTGGGTCGCAGAGTCAAATGGCCCAAGCCTTAGATAGAAAGATACTCCAGCAGTGGAAAGGATACCGGCAAAAAGTGTGAGTTCCATGGTAGCAACACCCATGACACAGACGAATGCCATTCTCTGAGGAAGGAAGTCAAATACCATTACGATCGAGGAAATCTGGATCACCTCCTACCCAGAGGCACAACCAGAGTAAACTCCATGGATCAGGTTTTGCCATCTCCCCCTCCTAAATGTACTACAACTGTGAATGTCATTACAGGTGGCTTGGAGTTGTGCGGATTGACATACTCAGCAGCAAAGAGGCATGCCGCTGAAGCAAAGGGAGACAAACAAGAGTACTCTTGCAAAATCAATCGCCAGGACCTGCCATCAGTCACATTTGATGAAACAGATGCACAGTCTGCTCCAGAAAAGCACCACAACTCCATAAGCATCACGCTCCCCATAGGGAATTGCGAGGTGAAAAAGGTTCTAGTAGATACCGGAAGCTCCGTCAATCTAATCATGCTAGAGACGCTCAAGGGTATGGGTTTCAGTGAAAAAGACCTAGCAAAGAAGGCTATTCCCTTGGTCGGTTTTAGTGGCGAGACAAAGCATTCCCTGGGGGAGATTGTCAGCTCAACCTATGCTGGGGGAGTTAACAAGCAGATAAGGTATTTGGTTATTGATGGACCCTCTACTTACAATGTGATCCTTGGCAGGCCCTGGATCCACGACATGATGGCGATACCTTCAACATACCACCAATGTCTGAAGTTTCCAACAACTTGGGGTATGGAAGAGATACGTGGAGACCAGGATGAGGCTAAGGATTGCTATAAAGTGGCTCCGAAATCAACGACCAGCCCACCTGCATAGCAATTACAGAGCCATTGATGTGACCATAATTGGCGCATATTTAGCCCCCGAATTAGCCTTGTTCTCATGCTTTTTAGTGCTTATTTGGGTCATTTCTTATCTTTAGTTATTTGTTTTGCATATTCTTTGAGATTTTGATCCCTTGGTAGGAAAGGAGTAAGAATCTTGCATTTTCATGGCAAAACGAGACTAAATTGATCGAATTCAATGACCAAGCATCAAGGAGAGACAAGATTAGAAGGCCTTTGTACATATTATAGTAGAAGAGCAATGTTGAGAAAAGATCCTTGAGTCCCCAAGGAAATCCCCAAGGAATTTATGAAGAAAAGGGAAGAAAAGAAGAAGTTACTATCTTTGATCGACAATCCGAGCGGATTGTCAACAATCCGTCCGTCCGACCCAAAGACAATCCGAGCGTCATTGCTGAATCCGCTCGGATTCCCCCTCCACAATCCGCCCGGATTCCCTTGAATCCGCTCGGATTCCAACGGTGCAATCCGCCCGTCCCGACCCTATTCCGCCCGGATTTCTTCACAAAGACGGATTGTCTTCTTCAAGCTACGAAAAGAGAAGCCCTTCTCTCCAAAAATACCGGGTCCTCCTTGTTCAACTTAAAAAGTGTAATTACTAGTTTAGCCCTTAGTTAACCCTAATTCATCCTCCCTAATTTTCACTATAAATACCCCATTAGTCTAATTAGAGGAGCATGTTCTTCTTATCAATAATTAGTGTAGTTAATATCAATCAAATCTCTCTTCAATATTGTAATCAAGTATTAATCAAGTTTTAATCCAAGTTTTAGTTCTTTAATCTCTCTCTTGTTCATCCTTTATTTTGGGTAATTGAAGATTATTTGGGTTATTGTTGGGAGATTGACAACCTCTCAATCAAGCATTCAAGTACTTCTATTATTCTTGCTTTATTATTGGAATCATTAGTAGGTATAATCTCTTAATCTCTTTTTAATTATTGTTAATTACTTTCATTTATTCATCATGTTTCATATTGTTGGTATGATTGACAACCTTGCTAGCATGATCAACATGATAATGAGTGAGTAGTCTCTTAGCTAGGGTTAATGGGTGATTAGGGGAAACCAACATGGGGAATGATTCATGCTTAAATTAATATGCTTTCATGTTTTATTTGCTTGCTTGTTTTGATCTCAACTCATGCACATGTTATATTTGATGAAATGCTAAGCCTATGAATCCTTGCATTTACTATCATCTTCTATCTTTTCAATGAGACTTGTAAGACATAACCCAACTCGAGTCTCATTAGACCATGCATGTTGTTGAGTAGGGAAGATTAAGTCGACTTGTAGGTGTTGTACAATCTAATCGATTCGGCTCCGGACCCAAACTTTCCTAGGATTGTAAGATATAACCCAACTCAATCCATCACAACATTAATTGCTTGCTTATAATTTGAGAACATGTTTGTATGATCATATCCCATGATTCCCCTATGATCCCATGACACCCTAGTGCCCTTAATCAATTGTTTACACCCCTTTAATTCATCTTGCTTGTTTATTTTCATTGTTATTCTAGTTTAGTAACCTTCTACATCAACCCAATTTGTGACACCCCTTAGACACCACTAGTTACAATAGAAATCTCATTTCAACTCCCGTCCCTTGGGATCCGACCTTTACTTGCCTCTTTACTAATTGTAGAGTTGTTTGTGGAGCTATAAATTGTGTTTTGATTCGACCGTGACCAACGACCACATCTTAATTTGTGAACACTTAGCGGGATCGCATCAAAAATGGCGCCGTTGCCGGGGACGGTGTTTGTTTGATTTAGATTTCTTTTTATTGTTATTAGTTGTGTCTTTCTTCGCCTTGAGGAAGTAAAACTCCTCAAGGTTTGTTCTAATCATTTTCGAGTTGTTTGATATTTTGCATGTCTAGAAGGTTACAAGGTGATTTGTTACCTTTTGACCGTGAAATCGAAAGAACCTTGACGAACAATAGGAGACTTGTTAGGAGGAATTTGAGAGGTGTTGGTGAAGTTGTTCAACCCACTAGTGAGTTTGTCAATCCTTTCGCAATAGAAGGAGAAGAGAACCCATTACACAATACCACACAAAAGCCACCTACAATGCCAAAATTCTCGTCACACTCCGTACCCACCGAGGAGAATCTACCAAATGGTACTCCTACACCGCAACATCTCACCGGAAATTTTATTGCCAAGTCCGTCTTCATCCAACTAGTTGAGAGGAGCCAATTCGGGGGGATGCCTAGTGAGGACCCTCATTCCCATATGGAAACCTTTTGCGACTATTGTGATGCTATCTCTCAAACGGGCGTGACTCAAGACCAAATTAGATGGGTCTTATTTCCTTTTTCCTTAATCGGCACCGCAAAGGAATGGTTGAAGGGCCTTGATAAGGCCACCCTTGGAATAGATTCTTGAAAGAAGTTGGCTCTAGCTTTCTACAAAAAATTCTACCCACCGGAAAAGACCAACATGCTAAGAGCTCAAATTACGGGTTTTAAGCAAAGGGATGAAGAGTCTTTGTATGAAGCTTGGGAGCGGTTCAAGGGAATTTGTCGCTCATGTCCTCACCATGGACTTAGCGAATGGTTTTTGGTGCAACAATTTTGGAATGGTTTATATGAAGATTCTAGGAACATTCTCAATATGGGATCAAATGGAATGTTCACCGAAGTTGATGACAATCAAACATGGAACAAGATTGAGGAAATGGCGGTCCATAACTCACAATATAGTAGTCCTCGCAAGGCTACTAGAGGAGGGAAGCATGAAGTGGACTCCGTTACTCAATTGGGTGCTCAACTTAGTGCTCACATTGACACAATCAACTTGAAGTTTGAACAAGCTATGGCTAGACTTGAGGAAAACTCAAAATCATCGAAGCATCATGTTAATGCCATGACAACATCCTCATCAATCCCAAGTGGGATATGTGAGAATTGTGGAACTTTGGGACATGACCAAGGTGAATGTAGGGGAACAAATGAACAAGTGAATGCTTTCCAAGCATACAAGAGTGGTACCCCTTATTCCAACTTTTACAATGAAAACACCAAATTCCATCCAAATCTCTCATACAAAAGCCAAAATGTTCAAAACCCTCAAACAACATACACTCCACCACCCATGAGAAACCAAAATCAAAGACCCTTTTACAATCAAAACCAAGGTTACCAAAATCAAAATCCATACAATCACCAAAATGACCAAGGTTTTGATGTCCAAAAAGCGGTCCTCCAAATGCAAAAAAACCAACAAGAATTTTTCACTCAAATGCAAAAAGATAGCCAAGCAAAGGAAACCACCATCAACAACATTCTAGCTCACACCAAGATGTTGGAAACACAATTGACTCAACTAGCATCTTCAAGCTCACAAAGACAAAAGGGGCAATTACCACCTCAAGGTAATCCCCCTAGACATGAAACGGTTAGTGCCATTCACTTGAGAAGTGGTACAAGGTATGAAGCACCGAAGAAGCAAGTTGAGGATGAAGTTGTGGAAGCTAGTGAAAAGGAAGAAATTGTGCAAAATTCCAAAGATGGAGAATCATCAAAAGAAGAAAGTTCAAAGAAAAATGAAGACAAGGCCAAGGAGAAGGAGCCCATTGTGATTAGACTTCCTTTTCCAAGTCGTCAAGCTAAGCCCAAATTTGATGATCAACTTGGAAAATTCATGGAAATTGTGAAGAATTTAGAAGTCTCAATTCCTTTCACGGAATTAATCAATCACGTTCCGGCCTATGCGAAGTACATGAAAGATATCCTCACAAAGAAGAAGTTGATCCGGAAACTTGAGACTATCGCATTCACTAAGGTGAGTAGTGCAATACTTCAAGGGAGTTCACCTCCGAAGTTAAAGGATCCGGGAAGCTTCTCAATACCGTGTACCATTGGCGACACGACGATCAACAAAGCCTTATGTGATCTAGGGGCTAGTGTGAGTGTCATGCCATACTCGGTGAGTAAAAGGTTGGGGATGGGAGAGCTTAAATGCACCAACATCACACTCCAAATGACCGATAGATCGACGAAGACACCGTTAGGGATATGGGAAGATGTCCCCGTTCGAATTGGGAAGTTTTTCATCCCGGTGGACTTTGTCATTGTTGATATGGAGGAAGATTCCAACATTCCAATCATCCTAGGAAGACCTTTCCTACACACCGCCGGTGCGGTAATTGATGTAAAACATGGTGAGCTCACTTTAGAAGTGGGAGATGAAAGCATAACTTTTAATCTTGACAAGACTTTGAGAGCTCCTCGTTTGCATGAACCATGTTTCATGATTGATCATTATAGCCGAAAGGATGAAAGGAAGAAATCGGAACTCCAATGGAAGAAGAAAATTGAAGATGATCCATTCAAAGAGCAAGTGAATTGTGACAAGTAGAGCTTGCAAAGCTCATCAAAATCAACCAAGGAAGAAGAGGATGGCCTCATTGGCCAAGAGAAGAAATTGGGAGAGTTGTCTCCATCTAAGCAAGAGATTTTCAATGATCAACTCAATGAAGTTTGTGGTCTTTGGGACAATGAGTTTGAAGGGATTTTTAATCCCTACATTGGTAATGCTATCGATCAAGACCAACAACAAAGGCCAAGGTCTATTGAGAACCTCTACCATGATAATGAACAAGCTTTTGATTACTTCTTCAAGGTGTTGAGCAACATCAACAACACCTTGGACATGCCCCCTTGACATCTCATCAAGAATGAGAGTTTGGTGGAGTCCTCCCTAAACCACCACTTGTAAATATTTCTAACTCCCTAACTTACATTTCAATTCTTGTATTGCATTTTTGTCATCTTTGGATTTTTATTTACTTTGATCAAAATAATTGTCATGTAAGAGAGAAGTGAGGGAGGGACTAACAATTTCAATTGATGTGTAGTGCTTTACCTTAGTGTGGGGATGACAATTGCCTAGGCTATCCATGCCTTAGTAGTGCCCCCACAATGAAGAACACAAGACTTGAAGAAAGAATGAAAGAATGATAAGGGAAATGCGCTGTGCACGGGTGGAACTGAATCCGTGTACACAGAGGAAGAATCCGAGCGGATTCCTGAGAATCCGCCCGTCTTGCAGAATCCGAGCGTATTGCAGAAAAGACGCCCGTCCTGAACTGAGCTGAATTTTGAAATTTTCTTGACTGTTAAAGAATCCGAGCGGATTTCTGAAAATCCGCCCGTCTTGAAGAATCCGTCCGTCCTGAAAGAAAGACGTCCGCCTTTGCAGCTGAGGAAAACAAGCAAAATTCTCTGGACAGAAATCCGTCCGTCTTAGAGAAAATCCGCCCGTCCCGTGTTCAGCAAATCCGAGCGGATTGTTACAAATCCGCCCGTCTTTAGGCGAGCTTTGCAAAGCCCAGAAAGACCAGAATCCGCACGGATTGGGCAGAATCCGCACGGATTGGGCAGAATCCGCACGGATTGCCCCTGCAGATTCGAAATTTTCGGCCTCTTAAAACCCCTCCTACCTTCATTCATTCATTCATTCATAAACACTACCTACAACATCAAAACCCTCATCCTCTCCATCACAAAAACAAAAACCCTCAACAACATTCAACAAAATCAAATCAAACCATCCTTCCAACAACAAATTAATCACTCCTTCTTCAACAAAAATCAAAACCAAGAACAAAATCTTCAACCTTTGAGTCGATTTTTGTTTTCATAAAGGCAAAGCCTTTCACCTTCAAATCGATTTGGGCATACTACAAATTGAAGATTTTTCATTCTTTTCTTGGTTAAGTTCATCAATGGCAATGACTAAGGGAGCTGAAGGAAATGTAGATCTTTATACATACTAACATACTCATATATGTTAAATTAATTTGTCATAAAATTAAATACGGATTTTATGCATGCAAACAATATTAAAATAGAGGAGAAATCATGTCCTTACATTGTTGATTTCGGTATTATGGGCACAAAAGAAATCTCCTTTTCTTTTGTTCTTGAGCTTTCCCTAAGATGGAAGAACAAGATCCAAGTATAGGATCTCTCCCTAAGCTTTATACCCAAGGCTTTCTCTTAATTTAATTAATATTACAAGAACTAGTATAATATTAATTAAGTAGAAAATTGAACCAAAATATTTATAATACACTTGTATATTTCGGTTTTGGGGAGGAAGAAGATGGGAGTTTTTATCTCTCTAAAATTCTTATTTTAGATTGTGAATCGAATGAATGAATAATAACATTTCATTATTGTATATTAGGTAAAATTAAGAGGAAAAACAATTAGTTTTTCACTCTTAAAAACCGGCCCAAGGAGAGAGGGAGGAGAGCCAATGCATGCCCTCATTTGTCTTCACAATGTATTATAGGGTTGCATGGCTACACTTGCTTTTAATCATTATGTTCACCACTAAAAATGTAAACACAATTTTAACTTAATTCTCCTCCAATTTTTCGGCACTTTACATAATATGGATTCCATATTATTTTTGTCAATTGTCAATATGTCACATGTCATATGTGACATAAATTTGTTATGTATTTTTAACATATTAAAAATCAACGTATTAATAAAATACGTCACACACAAAAATCGACTTAGTAATTTCATAATTACTTGTGCCAAAATATTTTACCATTTATAAATCACAACAGATTGTATTTATAATAATTCATTCAATTTCAATTGTTTCTTTAAACAATAATATCATCCGAGTAATGATACAATTCAATTACTCAGACCGTATCTCATTTAATCACATTTCAATTTGATACGTAAATTTTACTTCCAAAATCGTCCGTCAATTTTCAAGTAATTTAATTAACTCGCAACATTATACGATTAATTAAATAATCAATTAAGAGTGTTGCCCTATAGGTATGACCTAGGGGGTCAACTGATCACCACCGTCGCACGCACGACGCAATAATGTCAAACTCTAGTCACCAATCATTACCGATATATGTTGACCGGTTGACAAGAATAAAATTACTTCCCAATTGTATTCTTTAAAATGAGATTTAATAATGATATTTAAATCACATGATCGCACTATTGTTGAGGACACATTTCCCAACAATCTCCCACTTGTCCTCGACAAGTGTGCGTCACCAATTCTCTTGTCCTATTACTATCTCCCACTCAATGCAAGGTGTCTTTCAGGTCGTACTTGCAAGTGATCATATCGAGAGTGGTTTTCTCGATCCGGAGAATAATCGATTGACCGGACTTATCTATCATAGATACTTTCCGAGCGTGGCCACGCATTTCGATTCATTACTCCTCGAGTGGCCCCGAGATATTGTTATAACCCCGACTAGGGGTGGACAATTCCTATCGCACTCATTCCCTTCGACTAGCCACACCATCATAACCCAAAATATGCCCATTTGACCCCATTTACGAAGGTCGTAGTAACACAAATCAAAGTTAATCAAATCGTGCCATCTCGGGTGAATAGTCTTTAGTCAAAAGAATCGACTCATTAGAATATTATAGTAGCTCTCGCCACGACCAGGCTATATAAATTTGCCAAAACTCTATAAGCGGTCATAAGGCCCGACAAAATGTTCCTGTCATCATGCCTATGTGATCGACTAGTCATCTCATATGACTCTATGGCACTTGAACTTGCCATCAATCGCCTCACACTCTAGTCACTTCGAGACGTCACCTCATACAAGTGACTATGGGCAAATACTATGTTAATCCGTGTTCACTTTAACGGGGTTCAATTGTCTCTACAACCCGTTTAGATGTAACAAAGTATAAATTAAAGATAAAAGACAAATGTGATTATGAACATGAACAAAAACAACACTTTTATTTCATTTCAAAATCTAACAAAAACTTGGTACACGTTTAAGTCCCATGGACGTAACATGTCCATCATGCTTAGCCTGCGATAAAGGCTTGGTGAGCGGATCGGCTATGTTGTCATCCGTCCCAACCTTACAAATCGCAATTTCCTTTCTTTCAATGAAATCTCTTATTACATGATACTTTCTAAGTACATGTCTAGATCTATTACTAGACTTTGGCTCCTTAGCTTGGAAGATCGTCCCACTATTATCACAATAGAGAGTGATGGGATCATTGGCGGTAGATACTACTTTTAGACCTTCCGTGAATTGCTTGATCCACATAGCTTCCTTGGCGCTTCCGATCTTTCGCTATGTACTCGACCTCCGTTGTCGAATCCGCATGATTCTGACTTCCTTAAAGCTTCTCCACTTACGGCACCACCATTGAGCATGAAAACAAAACCGACTTGTGATTTCATGTCATCTCTATCTGTTTGAAAACTTGAGTCCGTGTATCCATTAACACGCAACTCGGTGTCTCCTCCAAACACAAGGATAGAGTCCTTAGTTCTTCTTAAGTACTTAAGGATGTTCTTGACAGCAATCCAGTGACTCTCACCTGGATTTCCTTGATATCTACTCGTCATGCTCAAGGCATACGAGACATCAGGACGTGTGCATATCATGGCATACATGATTGATCCAACAGCGGAAGCATAAGGGATCAACTTCATGCGTTCAACATCATGGGGTTCGGAGGGACATTGAGTCTTGCTCAATATCGTCCCGGTTACCATAGGTACCAAACCCCTTTTGGATTTGTCCATGCTGAACCGTCGAAGAATCTTATCGACATAAGACTCTTGACTTAGTGCCAATATCCTCTTGGATCTATCTCTATAGATCCAGATACCTAATATGCGTTGTGCCTCTCCTAAATCCTTCATTTGGAAGTGGTTACCTAACCACTTCTTAACAGAAGACAACATTGGAATATCATTTCCAATGAGTAGTATGTCATCGACATACAAAATTAGGAACACAACATTGCTCCCACTGAATTTCATGTATAAACATGGTTCCTCAATATTTCGAGTGAAACCATTTTCCTTTATAACATGATTGAATCGATGATTCCAACTTCTAGATGCTTGCTTAAGACCATAAATGGATCTCTTAAGCTTGCACACTTTGTTAGGATTTTTAGAATCAACAAAACCTTCGGGTTGTATCATGTACACCTCCTCTTCTAAGTGCCCATTTAGAAAAGCGGTTTTGACATCCATTTGCCATATTTCATAATCATGAAATGCGGCGATCGCTAACAAAATCTGTATGGATCTTAGCATGGCTACGGGGGCGAAGGTCTCATCATAATGTAGACCTTGGACTTGGGTAAATCCCTTTGCCACTAGCCTAGCTTTGTAGACATCGTCATGTCCTTCTATGCCATTCTTGACCTTGAATATCCATTTGCATTGGAGGGGTCTTGCCCCTTTAGGCAAATCTACCAAGTCCCAAACTTGGTTTTCATGCATAGAATCCATTTCGGACTTCATGGCTTCAAGCCATAAGGAGGAATTTGGACTAGAGATTGCGGCCTTGTAGGTGGCGGGCTCATCACTTTCCATAAGCAATACATCGAGTGTTCCATCTTCCTCGATAAGTCCCACATATCGATCGGGATGGCGAATTACTCGGCCCGTCCTTCTTAGTGGAGGAGGTACAACCGCGTTAGACGACGAAGGAACATCTTCTTGCGTCTCTTCCTCGGTTTGTGGCTCTTGAACTTCGTCAAGTTCAAAATTTCTCCCACTCTGTCTCTTAGAAATAAATTGACTTTCTAAGAAGATAGCCTCACTAGACACAAACACTTTGTTTTCTTGAGGTTTGTAGAAGTAGTATCCTCGACAATGCGAGGGGTAACCTACAAAGGTGCATTTTTCGGATCTTGGGGCAAGCTTATTGTCGGCTTTAGTCTTGACGTAAGCATCACATCCCCAAATCCTCATATAGGATATATTGGGAACCTTTCCTGTCCACATCTCATATGGAGTCTTTTCGGTGGATTTAGTGGGACTATTGTTCAAAGATCTAATTGCGGTTTGAATCGCAAATCCCCAAAACGAGTTCGGTAACTCGGTTTGACTCATCATGGATCGAACCATATCAAGTAGGGTTCGATTCCTTCTTTCGGCAACACCATTGAGTTGTGGTGTTCCGGGTGGAGAAAGTTGTGATATAATACCACAACCTTTCAAGTGTGAATCAAATTCAAGGCTAAGGTATTCACCACCACGATCGGAACGTAGTGCTTTTACCTTTTTGTTCAATTGGTTCTCTACTTTATTTTGAAATTCCTTGAATTTCTCAAACGCTTCACTCTTATGTTTCATTAAATAGACATGCCCATGTCTACTTAAGTCATCGGTGAAGGTTATAAAGTAGTCATAATTACCACGGGCGGTGATACTCATTGGTCCACATACATCGGTGTGTATGAGTCCCAATAGTTCACTAGCTCGTGTCCCTTTACCACTAAAAGGATTACGAGTCATTTTGCCAAGTAGGCAATATTCGCATGTACCAAATGATTGATAATCAAATGGTGTAATCACATTAGTAGAAATTAATCTTTTGATGCGATTCTCGTTTATGTGACCTAATCGACAATGCCAAATGAATGCTTCACTTGGGTCACTTGTTTTGAGTTTCTTTGATTGAATGTTATAAATATCATTAGTCGGATTTGAGGTCTCTAAAATGTAAATGCCATTGATAGAGGAAGCTTGGCCTATAACCAAGTCGTTCCTAGAAATAGTACAACGATTGTTCTTAATGACAAAACAAAAACCGTCCACGTCTAGCATGTCGATTGAAATAATGTTTTTAGAGAGTGTAGGTACATAAAAACAATTATGCAAATACAACTCAAATCCATTTGGCAAAGCTAAAACATAAGTTCCCTTGGATTCGGCCGCTACCCGAGCTCCATTTCCAAGGCGTAGATCCACATCTCCTTTGCTAAGCCTCTCCACATCTCTTAAACCCCGTAAATGATTACAAAGGTGAGAACCACAACCGGTATCTAGTACCCATGTCGTAGTGGAAGTATAATTTATATCAATAACATAAATTTCTTTAGAATTTTACCTTTTGGAGTAATGAGTCCTTCCCTTATATTTCGCAAATACATGGGACAATTCCTAAGCCAATGTCCCATGCCATAGCAATAATGGCACTCATCATTAACTTGCTTGAAGTTTTTGATTTTCTTTCCTTTCTTCTTGAACCTCTTGCCCTTTGAAGCAAGAACTTGATTGCTAGAGCTCCCACTAGCTTTGGCATCTTTATCTTCCAGAGACAAAGACCCTATAGATTGTATGAGGTAGTCTTCCTGAGACGGACTCACACGAGGTCTAGTAGTAGTAGTAGGTGGTTTAGAAGAAGTGATGAAGTTAAGGTTTCCATCCGAACCTATCCCGAAATGAAGTTCTCTAGTAGTATCGAAATTGTTGTTGGAGCAAACGTCGTCAAGAACATTGTGATATGACTCAATAGTTATTGGTGCGGTAGCATTTGGTTGATTCATTGTAAAGAACTACAAATATGGAGGAAAAGGAAATATTAACACTTGTCTTTTTAAATCATACTTGCAAATTAACAAGATATGAGCATTTATATAGTGACCTCTACCCAACTATAGTAAATGATTCCAAGATCCAAATTCATATTAACTTGGGCACGGTATGGCCGATGAAACCCTTATCAATATAACTCGGTGGATTAACGTTTTAATCGATTCTAGTTTTAGAACTCTTGGTCGATAAAATTACTCTAATATTTATCTATAGCCCGGAACACATGCAACTACGGTCGCGAATACTTCCGTTGAGCTCAATCCAAATTTCGAATAAATGTGTCCATGATCCAAGTCCACATCAACTTGGGCACGGTATGGCCGATGAAACCCTCATTAACATGAACTCGTTGGATTAACATTCATCACCCACTTCCCCTACGTAACAAGGTTTGTACCCCGGTAGGGCCGAGTGCACTCCCTCGCGAAATAGGTTTTCATGGTTTCTACTATTTGGTAAGGCTATGTCTCAATTGTTTGTTTTAGCGAGAGGTCATGTCAATTTATTATCTATCACGTTTTAAGTGAACTAAAGCGGTGAACTACGATAATTCGAATTGACACGGTCGATAAACTCGATAAAATAAGGATGCATGTTTTAGTTATGGCGATTTAGCGATGCATGCGACATAAAATAAAATGCAAGCATAAAGATAAATAAATCCTAGTATGGCCTTTCCTAAAATAGAAAAACTATTTAACTATTACATATTCGGAAACCAACTCCATTGGTCCCTTGAACTTCGGTTGTGGCACGCATCTCGAGGTAACACCGTCTTTATGTATCGTCATTCTTGAAGAAATCCGTCTTTTGGAACTCCGGAATGAATAAAATTACATAACAAATTACATAATTTCCTATTATACATTTGTAACTAAAATAAAATAAATCTATTAAATTACAAAACGGTGATACTAGATCACAATAAAAATTACAACCGAATCGGTATTCCCATACATTTCGGGAAATACCAATTAAAATCTAAGGCCATACTAAGTAAAATTACATAATTCAAAATTACATAAATAAAAATTATGACAATCATAAAGAAAATGCAGCATTATAATATGTATGAACATGCTCAATTTTATGCTAAATCGCCTTTTAATTAGCCAATATCGTATATTACTCGGTTTTTACGGATTTGCGTGATTTCAACATTTTATAATCACAAAAATACATAAACTCATATTTATGCATAAGTTAATTACCCTAACCTCTTAGGACTCAAAATTTAGTCTTCACTAATAATTTGACCATAATTAACCCATATTTTATAAAATTGTTCATAAATGGACCAAAAATTACAAAAATAAGCTATTAAACTTCAAATAAATCACAAAATTTCAAATAAATTCAAAATTTGAAATTTAAACTCATGAACATTCTGAAAAATTTCCATGACACTCATAATGTTCAAAAACTTAGGTTAAAAATTTCGAAAAATTATCGGAAAAACAATGTTGCGGTTTATCGACTTTTAATAAAATAATCATAAAAACATGGAAAAATTATTTTCACTAACTTTTCAATTTTAGATCTGAAAAAGATAATAAAATGCAACATTAGACGTTTTTCCTAAGTCATAGATTATGTTTTATTAATTTTCCATTAATAATGTCACTATTTATGCTATTTTTCTTCAAAAATCCATAAATCATGCAAAAAGACTTATTTATAGCCAATTATTTTACACACATCTTGTAAAATTGCATGTGACAACATATTAATTTTCTATGACCAGATTCGAAATTTAACTCATATTAACCTATTTTTCACCTAAATCCGAATTTAATAATGAAAAAATCATTTTTCGAGCATAACATGTCCAAAAATTATGAAAATTTACAGGTTATCTCAAAATAATATATGTGACAACATATCCAAAAATCAAAGGAAAATTCGAAGTATAGCTAATTTTAGACCAAAAATGACATTTTTACTCATAAAATCACATTTAAATGCCATTATTGTAAATTATGAACAATAAAAATCCGAAAAATTAACCAAAATATCCTAAAACATTTTAGGACCAGAAATATTAACATGCATGGATTAATTTCGTGATATTTCATAATAACACAAATTTTACAAGTTTTATTTGTTATTCTTATAACTCGGAAAAACTTTTAACCGATTTGCATGCAAACAACCGTGGCTCTTGATACCGATTGAAGGAAATGTAGATCTTTATACATACTAACATACTCATATATGTTAAATTAATTTGTCATAAAATTAAATACGGATTTTATGCATGCAAACAATATTAAAATAGAGGAGAAATCATGTCCTTACATTGTTGATTTCGGTATTATGGGCACAAAAGAAATCTCCTTTTCTTTTGTTCTTGAGCTTTCCCTAAGATGGAAGAACAAGATCCAAGTATAGGATCTCTCCCTAAGCTTTATACCCAAGGCTTTCTCTTAATTTAATTAATATTACAAGAACTAGTATAATATTAATTAAGTAGAAAATTGAACCAAAATATTTATAATACACTTGTATATTTCGGTTTTGGGGAGGAAGAAGATGGGAGTTTTTATCTCTCTAAAATTCTTATTTTAGATTGTGAATCGAATGAATGAATAATAACATTTCATTATTGTATATTAGGTAAAATTAAGAGGAAAAACAATTAGTTTTTCACTCTTAAAAACCGGCCCAAGGAGAGAGGGAGGAGAGCCAATGCATGCCCTCATTTGTCTTCACAATGTATTATAGGGTTGCATGGCTACACTTGCTTTTAATCATTATGTTCACCACTAAAAATGTAAACACAATTTTAGCCTAATTCTCCTCCAATTTTTCGGCACTTTACATAATATGGATTCCATATTATTTTTGTCAATTGTCAATATGTCACATGTCATATGTGACATAAATTTGTTATGTATTTTTAACATATTAAAAATCAACGTATTAATAAAATACGTCACACACAAAAATCGACTTAGTAATTTCATAATTACTTGTGCCAAAATATTTTACCATTTATAAATCACAACATATTGTATTTATAATAATTCATTCAATTTCAATTGTTTCTTTAAACAATAATTTCATCCGAGTAATGATACAATTCAATTACTCAGACCGTATCTCATTTAATCACATTTCAATTTGATACGTAAATTTTACTTCCAAAATCGTCCGTCAATTTTCAAGTAATTTAATTAACTCGCAACATTATACGATTAATTAAATAATCAATTAAGAGTGTTGCCCTATAGGTATGACCTAGGGGTCAATCGATCACCGTCGCCGCACGACGAAAGTAATGTCAAACTCTAGTCACCAATCATTACCGATATATGTTGACCAGTTGACAGTAACAAAATTACTTCCCAATTGTATTCTTTAAAATGAGATTTAATAATGATATTTAAATCACATGATCGCACTATTGTTGAGGACACATTTCCCAACAGGAGCAACAAAGGCAACAAAGGCACCAAAGGCTAAGGCACTCTCACAAAGGCAAAAGGCTCTTCAAACAAAGAAAGCTTTGGCTATGGTGGTAGCAACACCAAACTTGGAAGGGCAACAACAACAACAACCTTTTATGGGAGCAACAACACCTTCTACTCCGGTAATTGATCAACTTTTGCATTATCCGGAGGTAACTTTTATTTCCGATACCCATAGAAATACCTTTGTCAAGTTTGCTATGAAGTCATTACAATCCACCAAATTCATATGTGAAGATACCTTACAAAAATTGGGTGTTCTTGAACAAACAAAAGCCTTTTTCAATGCCATGGGGTTAAAGAAATTGTTTGAAACAAGGGAATTGACATACCCCTCCCTTACCTTGGAATTTTTAAGTTCTTTGAAAGTCACCAAAGTTGAGAATAGGGAAAATCTCGAGTTTCGTCTAGCTAATGTTAGTAGACGCATTACCTTTAAGGAATTGGGTGAAATTTTGGGTCTTAGTGATGAATCGCGTTATCTTAAGCATTATGGAAAGTATGACCCCGAACCTCTTTGGGAGGCAATCTCCGGGAAGAAATTTGAGGATTTTCATGCGAGTCGTTCTCTTTTGGTCCACCATCCGGGCATAAGAGTATGGCACAAGGTTGTGGGAAATACCATAATTGCTAGGAAAGACACCAATCATTTCACAAGACTTGATTTTATTCTCCTTGAATCGGCTTTGAATATCGGAAGAATTCATACCAAGCCTTACAATTCTTTGAGGCTCTTGGTAGATAGATGGCTCAACATCGATAGTGGGAAGAAGGGCACGACCATTATTGTCAATGGCGGCCTAGTCACGGTCCTAGCTAAGCACTTTGATCCTAACTTCAATAAGGATAACAAGTACAAAGCAAAGGAGGGTGGCCATCTTGTTGATATGCATACTATGATTCACAAGTTCAAGTGGGTTGCCCAAAACCCCCTTGACACTAAGTATGGATGGCTAACTAGTGAAGCTAGATCGTTCACCTTGCCCTCGAAGATTTGTCGTCTAAGCGTCCACCGGACCAATTATCTACTTCCCCTTTCCAAAGAAGCCGAGTATATCATTCAACAACAAAAGGGTGATCTTGAAGCTCCCTCCTCTTCCATTGTCATACCTCCTTACCCCTTTGAGTATGAAGAGTTCAAGCCGGAAGGAGTTGAAGTTGGGAAAGACTATGTGACTCTTCTCATGCAAGCAATGCACAAGCAAGCCTATGAAGATCGGAAAAATGCTTATTTGGCTCAATATCCTCCCCTCCTACATTTAGCTAGGCAAGGACTACTTGATCCATCTTGTCCTTTGCCTAGTTGGGCGGATAGAGAAGTCTTATTTCCGGGTGCATCTAGGGTCGTTTTGGGTGACAATGAGGTTGTTAGAAATGATGAAGAAGTTGATGATAATATCGAGGAAGAAGCAAGTGAAGGAGAAAAGGATGGTGAAGATGAAGATGAGGAAGAAAGTGAAGAAGTAAATGACAAGGAAAGCGGCAATGTGACCACTTCTCATGAGGAAAGTGATGATGGTGATAGCATGATGGAAGATTAGCAAGCCTTGGAGACTCCTACACTCTCATGGTTTGTCTATTTCTCTCTTTGTATTTTATTTCATTTTGATCATTGTTGGAGTAGTCCTAGCAACATCAAAGGACTCACACCTCGGTACCATTGAGGTGTTCTTATTTTATTGTTCCCATTTGTAAAATCCAAAATGACAAATTAGTTTCATGCATAGCATAGTGTGTGCATGAACTATACCCATCCTTGGACATTAGCAATAGTGTCTCACTCGGTTTGGGGAAGTTAATGCATACGCAACGGGAGGTAATCTAAATTATCCTCTCCGTCATAACAAAAACCATGCATCATGTAGCATAGCTTAGTGTAGATTACATTTAGTATAGAAATCATGCATCATCTTTGCATAATTTCCATCATTTTGGCCATTGAGGACAATGCCCATATTAGTGTGGGGATGGGAATTCTAACATTTAACTCTTATTCAAAAATCAAAAAAAATTGAAAAATTTCAAAAATCATAAAAATTGGAAAAATTGAAAAATCCAAAAACAAGTTCATTTCCTTTGTATATATTGTCTTGTATATATTGTGTTTGTTCTATCCTTGTTCACATTGATTGACTACGCCACATCCGAGACATGAGGATATTGAAGACCGCATGGTATGATCTTTCCAATCTCCTTTTTCCTCTTTATGTTAATGACTATGTGGCTTTATTTTGATTGATGCGGTATAACAATGTGAATCTAGGACTTGCATTTAGATTGTTTGTCATATTAGTTGGTAGAATCATTTGCATTAGGATGTTTTATGCTAGTTGCATCATGGCATGTAGTTGCATGTTAGAAAAATTTTGCGAAACCGTCTACTTGGGAAGCTTGACAAGTGTATATAGGCCCTAGTAGATGCTTTTTGTTCTTAAGACTTTGCTTGTTAGAATGCTTGTAAAACACCCTAGGATGTGTCATGCTAGTATCCTTTGACCCATGGTTTAAGGCCTGGTCAAGAGTACCTTGTGGTGTGATAACTCCTTGGCTACCGTTTATTCCAAGGTGACCCTTGAAACCATGCACCCATCCATCCACCATCCATGTTCTACCATACAATTTTGCCATCAAAAGGGAATGGGCACAAAAAGAAATCAATTTGAGTTCAATGAAATGAAAAGTGAAAGAAAGTTTGCAAAAATGCATCAAATGAAAAGAGGAGCAAAAATAGAACTCCTAAGCTTCAAATACAAGGCACCCTCGTTACTAATTGGGGTGACTTTGAAAATGTTCAAAAAGAAATGCAAAAAAGTTGTCAAGTATTGAAATGCCAAAAATCAAAAAGAAATGGCAAGAAAGTGTTCTCAAATGTCAAATGCCACAAGAAATTGGGGGGAAAAACAAAAACAAAAGCAAACTCCCAAAGTGAAACTCAAATATCTATTGATCCCTTTATCCATCGTATCCATTTTTGTGCATGGTAGAGAGGGGACGACCCTTCTTCTTGTTTAGGCAAGAGGGGGAATTCCGCGATCCTCCAGTGTTTCTAAAACCATAGGGAGTCTATTCTTGACGAAAGCATTTAACGATTGAGGACAAAGGTACCCTAGCTTGACACATTTTGGAGGTGATTTATTGGTATCCTTCTAGGCTTAGTAGTTTGAACAAATTGCATCTATGAAGGATTGTGTACCCTTGAATCGCTTCCCTTGTAGATAATTTCCGCCACTTAGATGAGGAAAGTGGCTATTCTTTTTGTAGATGCATCCATTATGTGTTTTTGTGTGCTTAATGTTTGGATATGTCGCCATTTTGGCAAGACCCACCTTGCCTTGCAAGAAGGCATCCTACCTCATGGTTGTCTTGTTGTGAGTTGAAGGGGCGGAGTGAGACCCGCTAATTATCTCATATCGGCTAATTTATTAGGATAGGTTAGTATTGGTCCTAGTCTTTGTCACCTCTTTACTCGGGACGAGCAAAGGTTCGGTTTGGGGATATTTGATGTGACCATAATTGGCGCATATTTAGCCCCCGAATTAGCCTTGTTCTCATGCTTTTTAGTGCTTATTTGGGTCATTTCTTATCTTTAGTTCTTTGTTTTGCATATTCTTTGAGATTTTGATCCCTTGGTAGGAAAGGAGTAAGAATCTTGCATTTTCATGGCAAAACGAGACTAAATTGATCGAATTCAATGACCAAGCATCATGGAGAGACAAGATTAGAAGGCCTTTGTACATATTATAGTAGAAGAGCAATGTTGAGAAAAGATCCTTGAGTCCCCAAGGAAATCCCCAAGGAATTTATGAAGAAAAGGGAAGAAAAGAAGAAGTTACTATGCTGACTGACAATCCGAGCGGATTGTCAACAATCCGTCCGTCCGGCCCAAAGACAATCCGAGCGTCATTGCTCGAATCCGCTCGGATTCCCCTTCCACAATCCGCCCGGATTCCCTAGAATCCGCTCGGATTCCAACGGTGCAATCCGCCCGTCCCGACCCTATTCCGCCCGGATTTCTTCACAAAGACGGATTGTCTTCTTCAAGCTACGAAAAGAGAAGCCCTTCTCTCCAAAAATACCGGGTCCTCCTTGCTCAACTTAAAAAGTGTAATTACTAGTTTAGCCCTTAGTTAACCCTAATGCATCCTCCCTAATTTTCACTATAAATACCCCATTAGTCTAATTAGAGGAGCATGTTCTTCTTATCAATAATTAGTGTAGTTAATATCAATCAAATCTCTCTTCAATATTGTAATCAAGTATTAATCAAGTTTTAATCCAAGTTTTAGTTCTTTAATCTCTCTCTTGTTCATCCTTTATTTTGGGTAATTGAAGATTATTTGGGTTATTGTTGGGAGATTGACAACCTCTCAATCAAGCATTCAAGTACTTCTATTATTCTTGCTTTATTATTGGAATCATTAGTAGGTATAATCTCTTAATCCCTTTTTAATTATTGTTAATTACTTTCATTTATTCATTATGTTTCATATTGTTGGTATGATTGACAACCTTGCTAGCATGATCAACATGATAATGAGTGAGTAGTCTCTTAGCTAGGGTTAATGGGTGATTAGGGGAAACCAACATGGGGAATGATTCATGCTTAAATTAATATGCTTTCATGTTTTATTTGCTTGCTTGTTTTGATCTCAACTCATGCACATGTTATATTTGATGAAATGCTAAGCCTATGAATCCTTGCATTTACTATCATCTTCTATCTTTTCAATGAGACTTGTAAGACATAACCCAACTCGAGTCTCATTAGACCATGCATGTTGTTGAGTAGGGAAGATTAAGTCGACTTGTAGGTGTTGTACAATCTAATCGATTCGGCTCCGGGACCCAAACTTTCCTAGGATTGTAAGATATAACCCAACTCAATCCATCACAACATTAATTGCTTGCTTATAATTTGAGAACATGTTTGTATGATCATATCCCATGATTCCCCTATGATCCCATGACACCCTAGTGCCCTTAATCAATTGTTTACACCCCTTTAATTCATCTTGCTTGTTTATTTTCATTGTTATTCTAGTTTAGTAACCTTCTACATCAACCCAATTTGTGACACCCCTTAGACACCACTAGTTACAATAGAAATCTCATTTTAACTCCCGTCCCTTGGGATCCGACCTTTACTTGCCTCTTTACTAATTGTAGAGTTGTTTGTGGAGCTATAAATTGTGTTTTGATTCGACCGTGACCAACGACCACATCTTAATTTGTGAACACTTAGCGGGATTGCATCAGCCAACACATCGAGGACGAATACACTGAGCCCCCACATGCAGAACTAGATGAAGTCACCCTGGACGCGCTGCACCCATAACGAACCGTGCTAATCGGATCAGAATGTAAAGGTAACATTCGCAAAGAACTCATTCGGTTGTTGAGAACTAACATGGACTATTTGCTTGGTCACATAATGATATGATAGGGATAGATCCAAGTGTGATAACCCACAAGCTAAGTGTGGATCCAAGCTATAAACCCGTGCAGCAAAAAAAGAAGGAAGTTTGCTTCTGAAAGGAACCAGGTCATAAACAAGGAAGTAGATAACCTACTTGCTGCATGAAAAATTCGAGAGGTAAAATATCCATGATAGGAATGTCGTGTACCTAATCAAAGATAAATACCATAGACACAAATGAATGTAACTATAGGGGTCGAACACAAGGAGACGGGAGTTGTTAATTAGTTGTTATGGGGTGAATTCTATCAAGGTTGATTATCGTATGATTGCTTTGGTTTGGTTAGTAAACTTGTGATAAAACAATAATAAAGGAAAAGTCTAGGGAGGTCGGGTCATACATGCAAAATATGTAAATGCTCAAGTTAAACCTAGGAGTTGATAAAATTGTTAATTGTTTAGGCTTAAAGACAACCATCTCTCGACCTTATTGTCAACCATAGATTGGGTCCTAGAGAACTCTCGTTATGACTAGGTCGTTCTACTAACACATACTTTATCTAATTCAATTTCGTGCCTCTCGACTTATAAAAGTGAATTAACAAATTTAATCTAAGATAGTGATCATTTATCAAAGACTAACAATACAATGCAAACATGTGAAAGAAACAATGAAACGATATGATAACATCCTAATTCAACAATAGCAAGATCTACTTATGCATGGTTTCTCTTATTCCCTAGACAAATTTAACTACTCTTGCATAATGTAAATTAAACTAATGACAAATGATAAAGTGATCATAATAACTAATTGATAATGGAAATCACAATGGATATAATAGAACAATACAAGAAATAGAATTACCTTAATAATTGGAAATGAAACTTGGAATTGAAGAACAAATGCTTGAATAGAAATTGTAATACAATATTGAAATGCTAAAGGAAATGTAAATAACATAAAGGAAATCTAACCTACATTTTATTCTAATCTAAGGAGGGAAATAAGATTAAGAAAATGGTGTAGAAAGTGTATAAGATCAACACCCTTTATATAGGGGTGAATGATGAAACGTAAACAATTAAGAGGAGGGTAACCCCGATCAGGGCCACCCCACCACGACCAGGGTTGTGGTGATTTCGCCTCTTTGTCTTAAATCCGTCTTAATTTGCAAAGGGAATCCAATGTTATGTTTTAATGCCCCTTGATTGCTCCGGTTGAATGCTTCAAATGGAATCTAACATGGCATCCTAAGCTCCTTGCTCTCAACTTCTTTATGGGCTTCATTTTATTTATCTTTGTCCATCAACCCATTTGGATATCTTCATGCTCGGGTTTTCAATTAAAGACCAAAATGCCCCTTATGCTTCCCGAAACATCTTTGCATGGTCAAGACTTGTTCTCATTAACCTCGTGAACATGGGTAATCGCTAATTTGACGGGAAAAAGTTATCAACGGCTTCATTTCCTACAAAATACAATGAATACGAGCAAAAAAACCTAGAACACAGAATTAGCTCATTAAATCACTAACATAGTGCAAATGACATGTAAAATAGAGCTAAAATAGTGGGTTAAAATGTATATAAAATGGACCTATCAAACTCCCACAAGCTAAACCTTTGCATGTTTTCAAGCAAGGACACAAAATAATGTATGATAAGGATAAGGGTACGAGCAACAATTATCTCATCCAAATGCAATTCCCGTCAAGTAACTTTAAAGTACAATGAATCAAATCCCAAAACAACATGGGCATAGGTAAAATGCAACAAAATGGATGAGATATATATGACGGCGTAGCATAAAGGACTTCATATGAACTTTTCGGCCCTTGCATGATCTTTTTGACTTTGGACTTTCACGATTCACTCGTTACTCATTTATATGTGAAAGGATTTTTGTGTGAGTAACACTCACCTATCCTCGACTCATGATAGTGTGCCCGCAATTTAATATGGTAGTCATTTCAAATCATAAGTAAAAAAGAATCAAAATGCAAGCATATAAAAAAGGTCAATGGGTAAGAAGAAGGCAAATTGTAATGGGTGAAATGGGGAACATATGAATTATGGTATGTGGAGCTAAGTCAAGTTGGCAACAACCAAGTGAAAGGATGCTCAATTCCAACTAAACCCAATATTAGAAGCCAAAAATAACAACATAATAACTCATCTAAAAACAAATCATAAGAATACTCTCCAAAATAATTCATGAATAAGAATAGGAAAGCTCCTTAATTCAACTTCTTCTTCTTTTTGTTTCCAATTTAATCCATGCTTCGTTTCTTTTCATTCTTTTTCTCATCTTTCCACTTCTTTCTTTCATAAACCAAATCCGGAAAATAACAAATCCGGTATAACAAAGCTCACAAAGACTCAAAATAAAACATATTCCAAATGAGCACCCTAACACCAATGATATAGCTACTAGCTTAACAAGGTAAGAAAGTATAGTATAGCTAGATAAGATGTAAACATGTGTAAGAAGGGGCTAGAAATGGACAACAATGTCAATGTGAATGGCTTCAAATGCAAGCATATTATGAAAGTAATGCTCATAAAAGAGATGAAATAAAAACCATACTTGTGCGTTATTGATATAACACACACCACAAGAAGACCTATACTCACCTAAGTGCGACCGGAAATGGATGAACCGGTCCAAGGTGGCTCTACCTTACCATCTCGTGGCTTGCCAAAGGTCAAGATTAAGCCTATTTGGTTTAAATTTCATCTTCCACCTACTATGTCAAGACATCCCCATGTATGCAAACCCATCAAAAGCGCGACTCATTAGCTTTAAAACGCTAGAATATGGGAAATGCAAAGAGGAAAGACATTATGCATAAGACAAAAGAGTGGACACAACAAACACTTTTCATGCAATTTTTCAATTTTTTCAAATTTTTAGTTAAGTAGATTTCCCATAACTAGACTCACTAAATCGCTCCCCCAAGCTAGAACAACACATTGTCCTCAATGTGTAAAACAAAGAAGGGCACCCAACAAGGAGAGATGGGATGACACATGCGGAAATAAGGAAAGGAAAGAAAGCATACAACCGCGTAGAAGCTCCCCCAAGCTAGCTTGAAAACGGGGTAAAGTCCATTCCAAGTAGCAAAGTACCCGTGAAAGACAAGCTACTACATACGAAAGCAAGCTAAATTTCTTATTGTCCTAACTATTGCATCAAAACCGAATTGAAATTACAATTGTCCAAAAACTGTAAATTGTCTTAAAAAGCAAAAATAAAACGAGAATTTTCCTAATGAATCATCCTCTGTCCTCTAAAAAGCATGCCAATGCCCTTATAAATTGATCATATTCCTGTGCATGAGCAATACACAAGCATATGTAAGCAATTGATAAGATATGAACATGAAAGATTAAAGGCAAGAAAGGATTAATATTATCAAAATGCCCATGAGAGATTTCAAATAGAACCACCGTACTCCACTCGTCAGCAAGAGAAGGAGCATCATGCTTAAGACCATAAAAATAACCGTTAGTGCATATTATAATCATGAATGGTCTCAAATTGGTGGTATGAAAACTCTAAGTGGTAGGACTCATCAAAAATGGGGTGGGGGGGAGGGGGGGTGTTCATCCCACTTAACCTTTAAATGAAAATCACTAAGTCCTCCATCAACTTCGAATGGGTCAACTACATTCCATGTGAAAGGATTTTCAAAGGTTTTAAAAGACTCGGGTAAAACCTTATCCTTTTCATGATAATCGGGCCCAACATCATCCATGGCACGTGTGTCAACTACCTCCTCCATGGTAACGACAATAGGGGGAATTTCAACGAAGAAAGTCGGTCTATCGTCATCATCATCCAATAAATCATAATTGTTATGGGGAGAAGACTCACATTGGGAGGTTGGGAGAGC
The DNA here is from genome assembly GCF_048544455.1 of Silene latifolia. Taxonomy (NCBI): domain Eukaryota; kingdom Viridiplantae; phylum Streptophyta; class Magnoliopsida; order Caryophyllales; family Caryophyllaceae; genus Silene; species Silene latifolia. The sequence continues at coordinate 62,281,869 of NC_133530.1, read as the reverse complement.
ATAAGGAGAAGTAATCAACTCATATTGGGTCGCTTCCGTTTGAGAAAGTTGTTCCAAACGAGCTTGAAGGACTTTGAGCTCCTCTTGCATGCGCCATACATTGAATTGGCGCGCTAACTCTCGACATTCGGAAGCCATGAAATCCAAGAAATTCCAAAGTTCCGGCCCGATCATGTAGTAGACACTCTCATTACTCAAGTTTAGAGCCAATTCATGGGTCTCAAAATCCATGCCACCAAGCACGAAATGACCCAAGTAATCCCCATCAAGGACATGCCCAAGGGAGATGAGACCATCGCAAAAATAGTAGAACCGCGTGAGATAGTCATGAAAAGGCTCATCTTTGAGTTGTGGGACGAATTCGTAATTCATTATGAAAGGCCAAACTTTATTACCTACAAAATAGGCACTAAAACTACAACGAAACCATGAGAATATCCCAAGGAACAAGTGGTCCCCGAGAAAAAATAAAACAAGATAAAATTCAACAACTAATTAGCAAACAAAACCGTGCTCCCCAGCAAAGGCGCCAAAATTTGATAGGAATGTCGTGTACCTAATCAAAGATAAATACCCTTGACACAAATGAATATAGTAATAGGGGTAGAACACAAGGAGACGGGTGTTATTAATTATTTGTTATGAGGTGAATTCTATCAAGGTCGGTTATTATATGATTGCTTTGGTTTGGTTGGTAAACTTGTGATAAAACAATAATAAAGGAAAAGTCTAGGGAGGTCGGGTCACACATGCAAATTATGTAAATGCTCAAGTTAAACCTAGGAGTTGATAAAATTGTTAATTGTTTAGGCTTAAAGACAACCACCTCTCGGCCTTATTGTCAACCATAGATCGGGTCCTAGAGAACTCTCTTTATGACTAGGTCGTTCTACTAACACATGCTTTGTCTAATTCAATTTCGTGCCTCTTGACTTATAAAAGTGAATTAACAAATTTAATCTAAGATAGTGATCATTTATCAAAGACTAACAATACAATGCAAACCTGTGAAAGAAACAATGAAACGATATGATAACACCCTAATTCAACAATTGCAAGAACTACTTATGCATGGTTTCCCTTATTCCCTAAAAAAATTTAACTAATCTTGTATAATGTAAATTAAACTAATGACAAATGATAAAGTGATCATAATAACTAATTGATAATGGAAAATGACAATGAAGATAATAGAACAATACAAGAAATGAAGAAATAGAATTACCTTAATAATTGGAAATGAAACTTGGAATTGAAGAATAAATACTTTAATGGAAATTGTAATACAATATTGAAATGCTAAAGGAAATGTAATTAACATAAAGGAAATCTAACCTACATTTTATTCTAATCTAAAGAGGGAAATAAGAGTAAGAAAATGGTGTAGGAAGTGTATAAGAAGTGTTAGATCAACACCCTTTATATAGGGTGAATGATGAAACGTAAATAATTAAGAGGAGGGTAACCCCGATCGGGGTCGTGGTGATTTCGTCTCTTTGTCTTAAATCCATCTTAATTTGCAAAGGGAATCCAATGTTATGTTTTAATGCCTATTGATTAATCCGGTTGAATGCTTCAAATGGAATCTAACGTGGCATCCTAAGCTCCTTGCTCTCAACTTCTTTATGGGCTTCATTTTATTTATCTTTGCCCATCAACCCATTTGGATATCTTCATGCTCGGGTTTCCAATTAAAGACCAAAATGCCTCTTATGCTTCCCGAAACACCTTTGCATGGTCAATACTTACTCTCATTAGCCTCGTGAACTTTGGTAATCGCTAATTTGATGGGAAAAATCTATCAACAGCTTCATTTCGTACAAAATACAATGAATCCGAGCAAAAACACCTAGAACACGGAATTAGCTCATTAAATCACTAACATAGTGCTAATGACATGTAAATAGATCTAAAATAAGGGGTTAAACTATATATAAAATGGACCTATCAATCCAGAATGGTTGTCTAACGCGGTGGTGGTCCCAAAGAAGAATGGCAAGTGGAGGGTCTGCGTCGATTTTACGGATTTAAATAAGGCTTGCCCAAAAGATCCGTTCCCACTACCACACATAGACGCCATTGTGGATGCCACCGCAGGTCACGAGATGCTCACTTTCGTGGATGCCTGGAGCGACTACAACCAGATAATGATGCACCCTGGCGACCAGGAAAAGACGGCATTCAGGTCTGAGCGAGGTATCTATTGCTATAATGTCATGCCTTTTGGACTTAAAAATGCAGGATCTACCTATCAACGATATGGTCGTAAAATCAAAGCAGGCTTCACAACACATCGAGCACCTGGCCGATACTTTCAGCACCCTAAGAAAATACCAGATGAAGCTGAATTCGACAAAGTGTCCCTTCAGGGTCTCCAATGGAAAATTCCTGGGGTACATTGTGACCTAGAAGGGGATAGAGGCCAACATCGAACAGATCAAAGCAATTCTGCAGCTGGAGTCACCTCAGAAACCAAAATACGCGCAACGCCTGACTGGAAGAGTGGCAGCCCTAAACAGGTTTATATCCAGGTCCTCAGACAGATGCAGGTTGTTTTACGACATACTCAGAAAAAGCCAAAGATTTGAGTGGACAGAGGAGCATGATAAAGCATTCCAGGAGTTAAAACATTATCTCAACACTCCGCCACTCCTATCAAAGCCAGAGCCAGGAGAACCATTATTCCTGTATCTGTTAGTTGCAGAAGCAACAATAAGAGTAGTGCTAGTGCGATAGCAGGAGGGATCAAAGCATCCAGTATACTACTTCAGTAAGTCTCTGCTTCCTGCAGTGACCAGGTACACATCGCTTGAAAAACTCGTCCTTGCACTCGTTACGACATCCTATAAATTATGTCCTTATTTTGAGCCTCATACCATTTTCGTGATAACTAATTACCCTCTTAAGACTATCATGAGGAAACCAGAATTGTCAGGAAGGATGGCTAAATGGTCCGTGCACCTGAGCGGTTACGACTTGAAATTTGAGCCTCGTACAACAATAAAGTCTCAGGCTCTGGAAGATTTTGTGTCTGAATCCTGCCCAGTTCTCCAGACCCAGGCAGAACAAGACATTCTGAACCTGGAGGAAGATAAAGGAGAACAGGTGTGGGAGCTGCATGTAGACGGAGCCTCCAACGCAGGAGGAGCAGGAGTAGGATTGGTCCTCAGATCACCTCAGGGAGACCTCATCGTCCGGGCGGTATGATGTGAATTCAAGGCCATAAACAACGATGCAGAATATGAGGCCTTGATCCTAGGTCTGAGGCTAGCTCTGAATCTGAAAATTAGACACCTCAAGGTTTGCAGTGATTCCAAACTTATAGTTAACCATGTAAATGATTCCTACGAAGCCAGAGACTCCAGGATGATGGCGTACATGGACGTAGCAAAGGAGTTGACCCTCAAATTTACTACGTTCAACATCAAGCAAATCCTCAAAGACCAGAATGCAGAAGCAGATGCACTAGCCACCCTGGGGGCAACGTTCAAAGCATGAGCTATCTCCACAATACCAATTGTCCACGTGCTGGAGCGAGAAATAATGAAACCTGAACAGAAAGCATGAGTATTTTGCAGCACCAGTGGTGAGGAAGAAACTCCGTATTGGAGGAAACCATACCAAGACTTGCTGTAAAATGACATCCTACCAGCAGATAAAAAGGAGGTAAATAGCTTCAAAATGAAAACATCCAGGTTCATACTAATTGATAGTGTATTGTTCAGGAAATCCCTCGCTGGACCCTACCTCAGATGCCTGGATCGGGAAGAATCTCAGGCGGTTAAGCATGCTCTCCATGGTGGAGAATGTGGAAATCATGCAGGGGGCAGGAGACTGTCCAACAAGGCAATGAGGCAGGGATACTATTGGCCCACAATGCGCAAAGATGCCGTAGAGTTCGCAAGGAAATGCGATGCTTATCAGAGGCACGCTCACGCCAGCCACCAGCTAGCAGAACCTCTGCATCAAGTCATCTCGCCGTGGCCCTTTATGAAGTGGGGAATGGACATCATGGGACCCTTGCCCAAGGCACAAGGAAACAAGGTTTATATGCTCGCCATGACAGACTACTTCTCCAAGTGGATAGAAGCAGAATCATCCTCACAGGTTACCGAAACCCAGGTTATATCTTTCATTAAACGCAATACCATATGGAGGTTTGGCATTCCATCTGAGATAATATGTTGAAGAGTCTATCCAAGTCGAAATACTCAGGGGGGGGGGGGGGTGAATTGAGTATTTAAAAAACTTATGCCCACTTTTTATTTTATATCTAAATAATTAATTACTTAAAGTTTATTGATTAAACTTTAACTAATTAACTAAATGATTTATAAATGTAATGAAATGAACGATAAAGAAAATTGCAAGAACACACAATATTTGAAGTGGTTCAGCTTCACACGTTGAAGCCTATGTCCACTATTCTCGATTAATAATTTTAGTACCTTTCTCCGGATTACAAAATTATCAACCCACTCGTATAACTAACTCTAGCTATAACTCAATTTGAATATCACTAGGTATTCGGTTTTGACTATCTTAAGTTACTAAGAAAGTACTTGATTGTTCTTCTAGGCGTTTACACAATTGAACGAGTAGAAACAATATGAAGTACTATTATCTTATAACGTAACCTTAAGAATTAATATGTAAATTAAAGAACACGACTTTTCGTAAAAGATTTTCAAATGCAAAACAAATAAAATACTCGATTAGAATTTAAACTTAATTTGTTTGCAAGGAATTTTTATATTTCAAAACGCTTGTTTGGATTAATGAACATCATGCTTATATATAGTAGAAGATCGAAACTAGGGTTTTGGTCGAAAACCCTAAGTGTGCCGTGAGGCATGGTAGTTTGTCTCATAAGAAACAAATTTTATCACTTCTTAGTTTTAATCTACTAAATATTTTGATCAAGTAAATAAAGTAAATCTAATATAATTGATAAGATATGAATATATCTGATAGCAATATACTATGGATTTGACCTAATAATATTTACTTGGATATAGAGTTAACTCGGCATCCACATGGCTCATAAGCCCATCTTAACCGAAACCCTAGGTCAAAATATCAAGGCGTAGATTAGGGTTAGGTTTAGATAATTTAGAAAACCCTAGTGATACCCGTCGTTGTGAGTACCAAAAATAAGATTTATAATTTCCTATTAAGACTAACCTAGGCTAGTGGTAACATGGTCGAACCACAAGGAGGCAGACGTAATTTCTAGTTGTCTAATAAAAGTCTAGGGTAACAATTGTGGGGGTTGAATTGATTTGGTCTATGACTAAGAGTAAATAAAAACAATAAACTAAAAAGACGGATTAAACAGATAAAGAAGGGGTACTAGGATGGTCGGTTCATTACAGCTTCGGCGACAGCATACTAAACAGGTCTAAATCGAACACAAGTGAGGTGGGAAACAAGAGGTCCTCTCGGTTCACTCTTAACAAATAGCATCTTTCGATCTAGCTATAGGTCCCTAATATCACTAATACTGACTCTCGTCCTGAAAAGTGACTAACGGTCTAAACTATACCTATCTTTCGATCTCAGCACAGTTTAGTCATCTTAATTGGTGATCAAATAACTTTCCCTATCTTTCGATCTAATGGGTCAGTCATAAATTAAGCATCTAACTGGTCGCATGCATTCGATTTGTTAAATACATCATTAAAATCAATTAAAACGAAAGGTAACCTCACGAGGTCAGTCGATTGACCAGGTATGGCGGTCGATCGACTGACATGCGAATTCAGTCCAAAACAGTACTACGCCGCCTACGCCATAATTCGCCTACATCCTAGCACAATTGATTTAGCTACTCATGCTGAAAGTGATTACAACAATAATACTAGGGCATAAAAGTACTGAATTCATAATTAAAGCGGTAGGACAAACAATTAACATGCAACAATAAGATGGTTTCGGGAATCTAACTATCAATTCTATACTAATAACGAAATAGAAGTAAATTGAAATAGGGCAGAAAAATACCGAGATTGTAGAGGAAAGATTAAGAACAAGAACGAAAATTCCAATGCTAACAATGTTCCAAACCCTAATAAAATTTAATGTTAAAACTTGATGAAAATCGGATCTCAAACTTAGATAAAAACTGGATGATTAACTGATGTTTCTAGGTTACGTTATATAGCAACTAACGTAACCTTATTTCCTAAACCTAACATAACTTTGGGCTTCAAGATTCACGGTCTTTTAATTCTCGTCTGGGATAGCAGATTGGTCGATCGATCGCTAGGATCGGTCGATCGATCAGTCTTTGAAGAAACAAGAGTTTTCGGAACCCGCAGTTGGTCGATCGACTGATGGCAGTGGTCGATCGACTGCCTGAGCTGCTATTGACTTCTATAAACTCGTGGATTTGTCTTTTGGGCCTTGAATTGCACACCAAGCTCGTTCCTCGGGTGAATACTTTACGTCAAATGCAATGCAGGATACTCGGGGACGGATTTAGCTCAATTTCCGCTGGATTCTTCACATTTCTGCAATAATGTACAAAAATACGGAAGTAGACGGAAATAGGGAGAAATGTAGCATAAACTACATGAATGAGCTCTGAAATGCGTGTAAAATGGGATGTAAAACATCATATAAAAGACACGCATCACCTAGGTAGCATGACGACTCATAAGTCGTTTTACTAACCAATAAGATAACGTAAATTATTCATTCTAAGCAAACCGTATTTCATCTCTATCATATACACACATGATTTCGAAACATATTTGAAGAATTTTATCTTTTGAAAATTGATTTTAAAATTATTAAAATCGTGCCTTTAAAATGCAACCCAAAGTTGTAGTTGAAATGGCTATAACCTTAAGTTTGGAAAGTAAAGTTATGGGTGAAATAACTATAACTTTACCTTCCTAATATTACTTCTTAAGATACCGTTATTAGACGATGTCCTATAGTAGCTAATCTTCCTGGAGATCTTCAGTGGTAGGATATCATCTCTTTATCTTAATCATAAGCTCTTTATCTTGCGCTTGTTATAGACTTGATCGAGCCTTTTGCTTGAGTGATCAAGCTAGTACCAAAACGGAACCATATGGCAACATGCCGAGGCATATATGGATATGTGAGGCTATGGGTAAGAAGAGGCAAAACATTTATGGGAAAGTGGAGGTACAAGTGATCAAGCTAGTACCAAAACGGAACTATATGGCAACATCCAACTTCTTGCTCAAAATCAATCGAAACGGTGCTATGGCAAGCACAAATCTCACAGTCTCCAGGTATAAAAGCAATCAACTAACTCCCATAAAATATGAATAATACATGGGAGCAAAAATCGCCAAAAGATAAGGATTTGAATTATGCGAATTGATTCTTTCTCTTTTTCGAACCTCAGTCGATCGACCAAAAGGGGCAGTCGATCGACTGCTTAAACAGTACAAAACTCTTTTTTTTCCTTTTTCGAATCATTTTTCATCTTTTTTTTCTTTCTTTTTTCTATTTCTTTCTTTCCTCCTTTTCGTCTTTCCAACAATATCTCAAACATGAGCATATGCTACCAAAAACTAAGTAACAATCCCAAGAACTAAACTACTAGCTTGACAAAGGATAGGCTAAATGTAGGATGTAGTAAATGGGACAAAAAGGCTGTTTTTGGCAGTGTGGAGTTCATGGGCAAAAATGAGAAAAGGAAACCTCTACCACATGTGTCAACTAACCACAGACCGAATGCATACAGGTATTAAGCAGATTAAGTTCATATTTATGCACGTTTATGTGACATGCCTCATAAGGAGTACTACTCACATTCCTAAATAAACCGGTCATAGATGTCACCAGTTATAGGCTCTAAATCTCAGAAATATGATGTAGTTTGCCAATTTTCAAAGTCAAGTCTCAAGCTCAGCAAGTAAATTAACGAAAACTCGTAGATATGCATATACGATTCTACTAATACACTACTACAATTTTGCTCAAAGAGAACGGTTAAACACCGTTCTTGAAGCCACTTTGAACCGTCTTGTGGCCAAGCATTCTCTTTTATGTAAGAGAACGGTTGGTACGAAGTCAACCCGTTCTCTTTGTAATAACAACCAGAACGGTTGCATTACTTAACCGTTCTCTTTGTAATAACAACCAGAACGGTTGCATTACTTAACCGTTCTCTTTGTTATAACAACCAGAACGGTGGAATTACTTAACCGTGCTCATTGATTTATCAAGGAGAACGGTTTTTGGTTAAGAACCGTTGTCTTTGATAAATGTTAAATTTGGCGCCTATTTTCAAAGAGAACAGGTTTAACATGTAACCGTTCTCGTTGTTTCTGATATTTGAATTTCGCGCCTTTATTTTATATTTTCAAATAGAACAGGTTTAACATGTAACCGGTCTCTTTGATTCTGATATTTTTTTTAATATTTACGATTTTTTCGTATCCCTACACGATTGAATCGGATAGCGCATATAAATTATACCTGCAATTCATATACTCAAGCAAGTTTTACGCAACAAGAACCTGAATGAACATTCAAATTTAATTTGAATTCACAAGACAAATCCTTGTAAAATTATACCAACTCTTATCATGTCTTTAAGAGCCTAAAGGCTACAAATATCGAAAATAAGTACAAAACATAAATAAAAATCCTTAATTCCTCATCACGTAGTTGCCTAAAGTGCAAAAATAATTAAACGCCAAGAAGAAGCTACCAGCATGGTCTTCATCCAACATTACTTTAAGGTTTGAATTTGAGTGTGAATTCAGCCCAAATATTTCGCACATCGTCAATTTGCTCAACCGTATATGATGGTGGGGCGGTTAACATGAACTACATACATAAGACACCAAAAATTTAAGTTAATACACTATATACGACATGTAAAATAAAATAATTACTATGATGAAAATGAGAAATACAAAGAGATGAAAAATGATTGAAATGACAAGGAAAAGAACATACATTTGGGGTGATATTAACATATCTTGCTTTGATAAGGTCCAACATATATCGGCAAACATAATATCCGCATAATACGCTCCCAACCGGCTGCCGAGGACACTAAAATAAAAACCTATAATGAGATTTGCAAAATGAGTAATTACTGTAGATACCCTATTCATTATGCCCCACAATGGTACAATCATCATTCTAGTCATCTTATTAGCTTAGCCACAAAAGCATTTACCAACACAATTAGCATTCACAACAGGATTTACATACCTTTGAAGCAATAGTATTAGTACTACATGTAAGCAATGATGTCCATAGTCAATACGAACAATCATCATGGTGCGTACCCTCCTCCATATGGGTACCCGCCTTCTCATCATCATCACAATCATTCACATCAGTTATATCCACCTTCAGAGTACCCACCACCAGGTGGTTATCCCCCTGGTTATCCCCTTGCAGCTTATCCTCCCCCTGGACTGTACCCTCCTCATTCCGGTTATTATCCTTCCTCCTCCCATCATTCAGGTACAACAACATTAAGCCCTAAGACTAAGGTTGACTCTATAAAGCTATAAAAATATTAACAATATAAAAGTTCGATATACCTTAATAATTTTCCAAGTAAGCGGTTTAGCCTCGAACCCGGCAAGTGGATCGATAGAGTTTCTTTTCTCGAACGCTCTACATTTCAATTAACTAAAATAAGCCGTTACTTCAAACATAAATCAATGCACTAATAACAAGTATAATACACGATTTACCTAGTAACAGTTTCCACGAAAAACTGTCGAGGCTCCATATATCCAGCAGGATCACACCAATACACAGTACTATCAGATGGACTAATCGCACCCAACATCCAATGATCACTACTATTAAAACAAGGGAACCATGATAATATCTTCAAGTAATTAGCCACGAATAAATAAATAGAAGCAAGGTTGAAAAAAGGGAAAGTTTATGTATACCCTTCGTGATAAGGTGCAAATATAAGTTTTCGACCCCTGCCACACTCCCTACAAGTCATAGCTCTAACAATATAATCCGAACGATACTCTTCACTTACGGCTGCAAATTTAGACAACGTCTCGGGGAACAAGAATCCATATAAAACAGTAGACTTCAAAGTATCAGTAAGATCACTCAAATACCTACAACAATTTCAACTAAACTTGTTCATATAGTTCATAAGAACAATGGAACTTACTTTAATGTTATAAAATGTTAAATATTCTTACCTCATAAAAATAGAAATGTGAGAGACACCTATCTCGCCTTCGTCACACCAATGAATAAGCTCCTCATAAGAAATCAAAGCAGTGTATTGATCAAGGTGTAATATGTGGTCATCAACAGGAACATTAATAAGTGCTCCGCTCGTCTTCAATATACGAGCCTCGAGAAGTAAAGAATTCATCAGCGGGGTTCTCAACTTTTGCTTAAACTCACTACTAACTTCTACACCCAGAAAAGTCGGGACCAAAGGTTGTGGAAACCTTTGAGTCTTCTTCTTCTTCTTCTTCTTCATTACGATCTCCATCTTTTTTAATTTTTCTCCAAAAAGTTAACATTCATAATAACTAAGTATAACATAATACGTGGGCTTGATGATAGAAGAATAATAAGCATTAAAACTAAACAAAAACCCTAATGAGAGCCGTATGAGAGGCGATTTTTAGACGATAACTAAGGCTTAATCTCCATGGTTATGGCTAGAAATTCTTCGCAAAAATCATCAACTAAACATGTTCCAGCATAACAACGTTCTAAATCTCCAAAAAAGGGAGGAAGTAGCCATAATGAGGAGGTGAAGAAGGGACCAGGAGAAGAGGATGTACTACGTACAAAGGCCATGCATGAAGTTGTTACTATTCCTGGTTTATCCCTTGAGGACGAAGAGGACCCTGCTACTAACACATCCTGGATAACAAAGAGGGGCAAAAAGCATGCTGCAGTGGTTCAGGATGTTGCAACCATTGCTACTGAGGATCTCATTCAATTTACGACTGATGACATCAAGGAGGAAGTTGAATATTGGAATAATGCTGTGTATTGCTTTGTACTTGGGGCAAACCCACCTTGGGAAGTTCTTCATGGCTATATACATCGCATATGGGGTAAGCATGGCATTGATAAGGTATCGTTTCTACCAAATGGAGTATTTTTGGTGAGGTTTAAAGATATTAAGGATAAGGAGGCTATTCTTATGGCAGGGTATCATATGTTTGATAATAAACCCTTGATTGTTAAGCCTTGGACAGAGAATATTGATTTACTGAAGGAGGATGTCAAGCTTGTCCCTGCTTGGGTTAGATTCCATAATCTGCCATTGAAGTTCTGGGGTAAGTGCATTCCAAAAATTGCTGGATTGGTAGGCAAATTCATTAAAGCTGATACTGCTACGGAGGAAAAGACTAGGCTTGGATTTGCACGACTTATGGTTGAGTTGAAAATTGGACAAACATTGCCTCGAAATCATCAACTTTTTGGATGAACATGGTCATGTCCTTAGTATAAAGGTAGAATATGAATGGAAGCCTACCATTTGCTCAAAATGTAAAAACATAGGGCATGAAGGTGTTAATTGCAGGAAGACAACACAGAAACAGCAACACAAGGCTCCTGTTAAAAAAGTTTGGAAAGTTATTTCAAAACCTGATGTTCCTAGCAGTTCTGGTACTAATGCAAAGTATGATTCTGAGTACCCGGTATTGCAGAATAAAAAACCAGTTGGAGAAGTGACATCACCTCCTGACCACAAGGAGACTGACAGTACCATACCAGAGACAGATACTGTCAGTCAAATGAGTAATACTCCAGTTCAGGAAGAAGTTGTTTGTGCAGTTGTGTGTGAAATTGGTAACCCTCTCCCTATCACTTCAAATGAATAACATAGGATTTTGGAACGTGAGGGGCATGAATAATGTAAATAAATAGAAGGTTATTAGAAGTTTTATTCAGAATAAAGAAGTAGGTCTTTTTGGCCTTCTTGAAACAAAAATAAATGGTGCAAATGTAGGAAATATCTCCCATAATATGTTTGAAAATTGGAGTGTCACTACTAATTGTAGTCTCCATAAGGGAGGAAGAGTTTGGCTTATTTGGCAACCTAGTCTTTTTGATGTTATGATTCTTCAGTATGATCCACAATTCATTCATACTAAAGTTCATATCAAAACGACTAATAAGTTCTTTTTCCTTACCATGGTGTATGCGTTTAATGATGGGACTGATAGGGTGGATCTCTGGCATAAATTAGTTTCTTTTGCTTCTAATTGTAATGGCCCTTGGGCTATGGTGGGGATTTCAAACACGTTACCTCCCCGATGAGAGACTAGGAGGAAATACAAAACAGGAGGACATGGAGGATTTTATTGACTGCCTGGATAAATGTGGCATGACTGACATTGCTGCTACTGGGGCATTTTTCACCTGGACAAATAAACAAGAAGCTGGACACAGGAAATGTAGTAGGTTAGATAGATTTCTCATTAATAATGACCGGTTGATGCATTCCCGAAATGGTCTGCTCACTTCTATCCAGAGGGCTTACTAGATCACAATCCATGTGTGGTTAGCAATATCAGGTTGGGTGGAAGGAAAAATAAGAGCTTCAAATACTTCAATATGTGGAGCCTTGCTCCAGATTTTATTAAGAAGATCCAAGCAGCCTGGCTGGAAGATTTGGAGGGTACTAAAATGTTTATTTTGGTAAAGAAATTGAAAAAGTTGAAACCTGTCCTAAAGGAGTTGAATAGAAGTTGTTATTCTGATATTGAGAATCAGGCAAGTGCTGCTATTTACCATTTGAATGATATTCAGGAAAAGCTGATGGCTAATCTTGCT